>NW_020954619.1:39976868-40001863 GCF_900497805.2 Vombatus ursinus | reverse complement strand
CACACACACACACACACACACACACACACACACACACACACACACACCGTTCAGTTTTATAGATGAGGAAACTGAAGCTTAAAGACCTAAATGATTTGCCCAAGATCACTAAGGTAGCAAATGTCTGAAATGGGGATTCAACAAGGTCTTCCTGATTCCAAGTCCAGCCCTCTCTACAATAGACCATGTTAGTGTTATTCTTGATTCTTAATCAAGGGAGCAATACAATGAAAGTACTTCTTTACAAAAATTTATCTGGCAGTCGTGCGAAGGTTTGAGAAAGAAGGAGATAGAGAGTCAAGTCAGGGCAGTATGAAAGTGATAGTAACAGTACAAGTAAAAGTTGATGAGATTCAGATTTAAAAGAGCATGTCTGGTTTGGTCATGCTTGAAAGAGAACTGATACCACCCTTTGACATTTACAGGACTCTTGAGTTGGGAGAGATATAAAGAGGTTTCCAATTCACATCTTTTCGCTGGAAAAATCTGCCCATTACTTTCTCAATCTCAGTGAAAACTTCATGGGAAAAACATTCTATCTACAATCTCCTCCTCTCCTCTCATTAATTTCATGACCCTATGCAAACTGGCTTCTTATCTCACCACTTAACTCAAACTGATCTCTCCAAACTGTGGTAATATCTTAAAAGTACAGTGTCTTAATTGTGAAATCCAATGACTTTTTCTCAATCCTCATCCTTTTTTAACCTCTTAACCTTAACATTGGTACTATTGACCATACCCTCTTCCTGGATAAAATCTACTCCCTGGGCATTCATGATATTAATCTCTTCCAATTCTCCTCCAACCTACCTGGCCACTTCTTCATCTCTTTTGCTGAATCATAAATATAGCTCAGTCATGAGGGTCTCAGTCATGAGCCCTCTTCTTTCCTCCCTCTGTATTATATTTCAGTGATTTCATCAGTTCTCATTGGTTCAACTGTTTCCTCAATGCTGATGTCTCCCAGATCTATAGATTTATCTTCTTTCCAAATAATTATTTATTAGAAATTTTCTAAATTAATATCCTGTGGATGTCTCAATCACAATATGTCCAAAAAGGAATTCATTATCTTTCTTTTGAACTATCCCACCTCTTTAATTTCACTGTTTCTTTTTAAGACACCAACATCTTTTCAATTATCTGGGTTTGCAACTCCGGTGTCAATATCAACTCCTTACTCTCATTTTGGGGAAAGAGAAGGAAATAAGCATTTAAATATTAATTGCCTACTATGTATCAGGTAAAGTGTTAAGCACTTTACAAATGTTATCTCATTTGAGCTTCACCACAGCCTATGAGGTAGGTGCTATTATTATCTCCATTTACCAGTTGAGGAAAGTGAGGCAGATGGAGGTAAGTTAAGTGACTTGTCCAGGCTCACAAATGTAGTAAGTATCTGAGTCTGGATTTGAACTCAGGTCTTCCTGACTCTAAGCTCAGTGCTCTATCCACTGCACTAGCTAGCTGCCCCTGGGCCCCCTAATTGGTTTCCCTGACTCAAGTCTCTCTCCAGTTCAATCCATCCTCCAAACAAATGCCAAAGGAGCATTCCTAAAGCTCAAATTTGCAGTGAATTTCTATTACTTTCAGACTCAACCTACTCTCTCAGTAACTGAAGCAGTACAGGTCAGAGTATGCTCCTGGCTTGGTGGGAATGTTTTCCTACTTTGGTTCTAGCTATATCTTTCAAGAAATTTCTCTTTGTAAAAGCTAATTTATATCAATTTATTAAATGATATTGGAGTACCAATCACTGGATCAATCAATGATACAAGAAAGATAATAAGTGTAGCAGGAGGTTGATAAAGGTGAAAACACACTGGAATCAACACTTGAGTAAGAGCATTCAGAAAACACACTGGAATGAACATCTGAGTAAGAGCATCTAGAGAGATGATCACAACTGCTAGAACCCTGGGGGAAGGGAGGATAGGGTGGAATACAGCCAGCTAATCCCTGGAGACCCAACTTGCTAACATACATATTCATTGGGAAAACAAGTTGAATATTGCTACTCTAAAAAAATAACAAAATTAGCTGTAACAAAGTGTCAGTTTATTTTAAAAATCAGATAGTAATGCAAAATTCATTCTCTTCCTCAACCATTCCTGATCACATAAAGATGAGCAGAAATGTGTTGTTTTTTAACCGGGTTGAACAAAGTTTCCTGATCTTAGTTACAGAAAAATAATAACAAAAAACCCCACTACTTTTCTTAATGATATTCCAAAATAGACTAGGCAAGAAGAAAATTGTGGAAGAGAGCCAAAAAAGCAGACAAATCTTTTTGGGGGGAGAAGGGAGAAATGGTTCAATTCTGTCAACCTGTAGTCTAAGAATGTGGTTTCACTACCAGCAACAGAAGTCACCACCTTTAAAATCAGACCTTACCCTCTTTGCTTTTCTATCTGCTCCACTCCCTATGCCACACTCCTGTTCCCAAATCTATGTTAGAAGGGGCTTAGTATATAGGAGAAGCTTCATCTATCCTGCAATTGCCATTTGTGAGGGATGGAAACTCATTCAGCCTTCTTTTGGAAGAATGGAAGAGATTGATTCCTTTCCTCCTCTTAATCTCTGTAGAGCCCAAAAGACAAAGTGCTGGACACAGGATAAAAACTCACACTTGTTGAACTAAATTGAATTGACAAATCTGTTTGTGGGGATAGACACAGAAGGTCTACATGGAATAGTAGCTGGCAACTTTTCAATCACCAGCATATGGACCATCTAACAATCTGCTTCATTCATTGTACTAGAGGGTTCACAATTGGCAGAGTTGGCAAAACCAAAAGCAGAGGTATGCAAATCACTGTGACAGTACAGAGGAGATATCTGTTGCAAACATAATCAGAGACTTTATAAGAACTAATTTAAGGAACTAAGAAGTAAAATGCTATTTAAAGGGGAAGGAGAAAAAAGCCAGGAAGAACAAGGGCTCAGGTTCACGTATTGATACAAAAGACCATAGTTTTAGCCTGCTTATTATCCTTTTCAACAATGGAAGCATATATAGGAAGCCAATTCAATAGCGGCATGATATAGTCATTCAAGGCTTTCATGGAATTCATTGCACTACCTTGGAAATTCAGAACATATTCAGGCTGGGGGCATTTTCCATAATCCATGAATGCCATACACATTTTTTCTATTAAAAATAGAGGAAGTTTGGTTATTATTTGAGAAGAGTATTATAGTTAATTTATGAAAAACAGCTGAAGTCCCTTGCATGGATTTGTAAAGCATAAATAGCCAGGGCATGAAGAGCATGTTTGAGCATAAATCAAGGACTAAAAAACATGGCAATACCTAAATTCATCCTCCTTCCAAAAAAAAAATACTATAATATTTTAGAGTGACATTTACAACCAGTGAACTCTTTTCAAAGGACACAAACAAAAATTTAGTGAGTATAGATATAGGTTGTATAAAATAAAATGTTTACTATATGGTCCCATTTAACTTAAGGGATATTCTGTTTCTCCAAGGCAAATCAACTCTTAGTATTTTTAGATCAATACACATGGGTATGCACATAGCTAAAAACTGAACTATAACCAGTTTGCCTCTGGCAATAGGAAATTCTAAACTAAATAACAAAAGTGTATCTTGGCTGGGTCCATTGTCTTAGGTACTCACCTTGGATGGATATTAACCCCAATAATAGAACACCCCTAGGCAAAATCTTGAAATATGTCAATTTTTCTCTTTAAGGGATATGTGTGCCTCTAAGCTGATTTGCAAACCTTTTTCTCCTCAGTGGTACCCATTTTCTATAAACACCCAGAACCCTCCTGTAAAGGTTCCCCAGAGCCCATAGCTATAGAGCCCCTGTGGTCTAGTACTTTCTATGCCAACTAGAATTGCCTGTTTTGTGTCCTATAACTTTGGATTTAGTCAGGTAAACAGATGGCTAATTTCATGAACTAATTTAAGTTAAAGCGTTGATGGTTGATAATTGTGTCACATTTCTCAGATAACATGGATTTTATCAGCAACTTTTAATGCCTTAGTTCAAAAAAAAGTGTTTAATAGAGAGGAATTGAGGTGCTTTGACAGAGGAGATTTTTTTTTATGCAAGGAAACCTTTTCCACATTCCTCAAGACACTTTTACACTAATGGCAACCTACTCCCATCTATAGTTAGTCATAATAATAACTTTTTTATTACTTTATAATAACTTTACATACATTATCTTGGTTGGACCTTACCACAATCCTGGGAGAATACTACAGACATTATTATTCCCACTTTACAGAGGAGAAAACTGAGGTTCAGAGAGTTTGATCAGTTTGTACATGGTCATACAACAAATATGACTGGGATTTGAACTCAGGCCTTTCTCCAAGTTCAGTATTCTTTCAACTAATTGATACTTGTTTCATAAGACACAATCACTAGACTAGACATCCAAAGGCAGTAGTATGGTATAGAAGAAGGAATATTACATTTAGATTTAGATGATGTGTGTGTGCATGGGAGGGGTTTGGGGAGGGTGGGTGTATACTCATTCTGGCTCATATTTATTATATGTGTGGTTGTCACTTTATCTATGGCCTGTTTCCTCAGGTGAAAAATGGGGCTCATAAGATGAAAAATATAAAATTTTAGGGAACTTTATAGATCATCTATTCTAATCCCCAATCTTGTAGATGAAGCAATTAGGCTCCAAAGATAGTAACTGACTTGCCCAAGGTCAAGTACTAAGTGGAAGAGTGAGGATTGGAATTTAGGTCTGGCAATATCAAGGCCAGCACTCTTTACATCACACTGCCTCTCAAATGGGTGGAATCCTTTGTCCTACCTACCTCATGGGTTTATATGACCAAAGAATGTATTTAAAATAATGTGTAATTGCAAAGTACATACTATTATATGCAGCATAATTAGGCTCTATCCTCTTGCCTAGCAGTGATGAAGTGAAAGTTTAATTATACCTTCTCCTCTGACACTGCTACCTTTACATTGCAAGCTCTAGCTCCATTTTTTTTTATTCCAAGTACTTAGCACAGTGTCTGGCACACAATAGGTGCTTAACATTAATTGCTTGATTGATTGATTGAGGCAGGCACTTACCATTTCATGTTTGGACTACTGCCATAGCCAACTGGTTGGTCTACCTGACACAAGTCTCTCCCCATTCCAGTCCAACCTCATTCAGCTGTCAAAGTGATCTTCCTAAAGCAGAGGTCAAACCTTATCACCCCTCCAACACTCAATAAGCTCCAGTGAGCTTATCCATCACTTCTATGATCAAATATAAAATCCTTTGTTTGGCATTCAAAGACCATCATAATTTGAATTCCCTCCCTTTCCAGTCTTCTTATTATATCCCACAACATACTCTTTGATCAATGAGTCTGACTTCCTTGCTGTTCCTCAAATAACTCTATCTCCTAACTACAGGCATTTTAACTATCCCCCTCATGAATGGAATGTTCTCCTTCATCTCTGCCTCCTGGCTTCCTTGGTATCCTTCAAGTTCCACCTAAAATCTCACTTTCTACAAGAAGCCTTTCCCAATCCCTCCTAATTCCAGTGCTATCACTCTATTGATTGCTTCCTATTTATTCTGTATATAGTTTCTTTCTACATAGGTATTTATGTTTTCTCCCCCATTAGGTTATGAGCTCCTGGAAGGCAGGGACTGTCTTTTGCCTCTCTTAGTATGGCTAGCACTTAGCACATGGCCTGGCACACAGTAGGTACTTAATAAATGCTTATTGAATGAATTAATTTATTTGTGGTATTGAATTAATGGTCATAAATATGTGTGAATGCCAGTACTGCAGAAGAGTGGATAGGTAGGAAAAAGGGGAGGTACCACATAGAGTAGAAGTTATATTGAATTTGATATCAGAAGACCTGGATTTGAAAACTAGTTCTGCAACTTAATATCTTCATGACATAAGTAAGTCAATTAAATTATCTGGTTCAAAGTTTTTCCATCTGTAAAATGAGAGAGTTCAACTAGATATTCTCTAAGATCTCTTCCATTTTTAAATTCCAGGCTCCTACAGTTTTACTCTCTACTACACATCTACTTAGAGTCAATAGGCTTAATTTTGGTGTTCAACTCCATACATAATGAAAAATAATTTCTTTCTAGCAAATGTTTGCCCTTAGATAAATGAAGCAAACTATAAAATAATATAATAGTGCCTTTCTCTTGTGTAGTTAAATTTGGTGCAAAAAAAATAAACCATTTTAAAAAGGAAAACTGTCCTAAATTATCTCAGATATGTTTGTGCATTCATTACCTGGCCTCCCACGTCTAGAAAATAGATTTCTAGCACTCAGCAGCTATTCCTATAGTGGAGTAGCAAACTTCAAGATCTGTTATTTTTAAAAAGCAGTTCTGAATAATCCTAGAAACCTTTTGGGGAAAATGATTTGTAGGAATAACTTTTAGTCTTCATCAGTGATCTTGGTAGAGGCTGATAAAATCTGTCAAACGTATCTGAAGGTTTCTATTCCTGATTCTGTAATCCCAATGCCATATTAACACTGGTTAATGTCAGCCAATTTTATTTACTTTGAGGTTTGTGACTACTACAGTTCCATGCCCTTTGGTATAAGCATACCTGAGATAAGAAGAAAAGGTTCATAAGGCACTGTCAAGGATATAGCTGTCACTAACTTTGTGACAAGAATTTGCGGTGCTTTAAGATCTTAAGAATCTTATAGTTCTGTCCATTACTCAAAAATTTGCTTGGGGTCACCTATGGTACAAAATAGACCTAGAAGGAAAACCATTCCATTAGCCAATCTCTCCCAAATTTGCTATGAGACTCTTCCACACAAAGTCTTAGCTGGCTCATTTGGAACTAGCAAAACAATTACTCATTTGAAGACCAGTTTATCTGAGAAGTTTGGGCTATGTCCATTTTTTTTTTTTTACTGGCTAAAGACAGTCTTGGAGGGAAAATGAGACTGGTGAACTCTTCAGGGCTATTGACAACAGCTATTGCCTTCTTGATGCACTGATCAATTGTCCTGCCTTTCTGATCCTAGGAATAGGTGATAGATGTGTGGAAAGAATGGGGAGATGGTAGTGATTAATTAGTACACAGTTTCTTAAGCAAAGGGAGGGTAGGGTTAAATTTTCACGAGCAACTCTCTATTAGAAGAAACTGCTTTAGTAACAACTTTCAGGAGACAAGGACTTCCTTCACATATGTTCGAGTTGTACAAAATTAATAAGTCAAGGGAAATTGTGCATTATAGTGCCAAAAGAAAAGTGAAAGAAACACAAAGTTGTCTGAGATTTGAAAAGCTACAGTAAAATCTCCAAGTAGGCTTAGTTCAGAAGTCTAGATTTAACTGAAGTGACCAGTGAATTGGAAAAACTAGAGTATTTGGTTATGCTACTGGTGTGGGGGAGAAAGGGTGCATAAATATTCCTTTAAAAGTGTCAAAAGTGAAATACACAATGTGTTCTGCCCCTTGTGGCTTGTCCTATGAACTTTTACCTTTTCCTTTTCCTTTTTTTCTTTGCTCTTGTTATGCTTGACACTTTCAGAGTAAAATTGCCCATAAAAGTACTGATTATAGCTTTCTGAAACTCAGTGTGTGGTCTATCTACCCTGCCTTGTGCTTCTTCTTTCTAGCCACATATCTTTAGCCTCTAAGTCCTGAAGCAGAAGGGGGTGGTGGGGAAGCAAAGGTGTAAATGGCTCAGGAATTCAATTCATAGGATCATACATAGGTCATTGGCCTAGAGCCAGAAGGGACTTCAGAGGCTATCTGGTACAACCCCATTTATTTGCAAATGAGCAAAGTGAAACCCAACCACATAAAGTATCTTGCCAAAAGTCACAGAAACAGTACATGACAGAAGCAGGACATGAACCCAGGTATCTGATTCTCTTTCTGCTCTATAAAACTGCCATTCCATTCCATTCAATTCAACCCAACGGAAACTGACTTCTACCAACCTCCTACCATAAGCCAGACATTTGAATGGGTGTTGGAGTTTAAAAACAATGGCCTTTGTTGGGCCTTGAGAAAAACCCAACGTGTGGGGAGAAATGTAAAAATGAGCATGCTATAAAGCAGAACATGAAAATGGCAAAAGAGATCCAGGAAAAGTACTATGAAAAATTAAAGAAGGGAGCAATCACCAGGGTAGAGGAAAAGAGAGGCAGTTGTTCTGTGAATATTGTATGAAGGAGGTAGCATTAGATCTGATCTTTGAAAGAATGAATGAATCAACATGAGTCTGTTATGTGCTCAGCATTGTGATAGGTGCTTAGGATAAAAGTATGAACAATGAAACAACCCCTACTTGTTAAGAACTTTCATTCTAATCCAAGGGAGGGGCTCAAGCTGGAGATGGGGGAGGGTGTGAGAGTAGGAGAATAGGTATTTCCTGCTATTTTAGTATCTGCTGATCTGAGTATTTAAAATACTCAGAATAACTTAATCATTCACAGTATTCTTTGTCATTTCTGAGGAATTAGGGTCATGGAAGATAGAGAGCTGAAACAGACCTTAGAGACCTTGTAGTCAAACCTTCCCATTTTACTGCTCAGTAAACTGTAGCATGTTTGTCAAATGTCATGACACATCCATCTCATGATTTGGTATGTTAATACATGATGCCACCCACCATCACATGATGAAACCATTATATAGTACATTTGTCCCACAAAATATGGCACCATAAAACATGTTATATTCATCACATGACATGTCTGCCACATAATGTAACTTATCCTGACACATATTGTGATATGCTATGTGGTATGCCTGTCCCATAACATGGTGTTTCCTGCTACATGGTGTCACATCTCTGTCACAAGACTGGCATGTAACATAGAATCTGGACATATGATGTGTGCCTACTACATGATGTGGCGTGCCTGTCACATGGTATGGTATGTCTGTTGTATGTCACAATAATGACATGCTTGTCACCCAACACATGTTCATCTCATGACATGCTATGTCATTGCATGACATCCTGCCTATCTCTGTGTCTCACACTATGTGATATGTCTATTGCATGACATAGTATGTCATCACATGACACGATGGGTTGTTACATGGCATGACAGTTGTTCCAAAAGAATTTCTGAAGATTTTGGACATGTTTATAATGTATCCTGAGAACATCTATCAATCTTTTTTTCTTTTTGACCACAAAGTGTTAACTGTTCTATAGCTGCTTTGGGCTCTATATTCCATTAACTTTATTTATTTTTGTTTGTTTGAATACCTAGATTCATTGGCTTTGATAATCCTTCTTCCATGTGTGAAACTTGAACACAATGAGCTTCCCTTCCCCTTTCCCCCAAGTTTTTTTTTATTCAGTAAAGTAAATAACTTTAACTGTGTGCTGAACTGATCTCCAAGGGATCAGGATATGAAATCCTAAAAATCACTGTATGAAAGTGGGCTGCTTTTATTATTAAATACAAGAATTTATTGAGCATAACACGTAGCTAGGTTCTGAGGGTAGCAGAAAAAAGAATCAAAGTCATTAGAGAAAATAATCTTCCAAAAGTAGAGGTCTGATTAGGTCAATTTTCTATTCAAGAAATTTCAGTGACTTTTTATTGGCTGTAGAATAAACTATTAACTACACTTTGGCATGTAAATACCTCCCCAATAGCTTCACCCTACTTTTCCAGATCTATTTCATATTATTCCCCTTGACCTCTTCATAAACTCTACTCTCCAGGCAAACTGGTCCACTTGCTGTTTGTCCAATTCAACCTTCCGTCTCCTCCCTTTGTGCCCTCTGTACTCACTTTTCTGAAATTCACTCACTTTTGATTTGACCTTTTAGAATTCTCAGCATCCTCCAAGGCTCAGTTCAGGTGACATTTACTCCAGAAAGCCTTTTCTGATATGCTTAATTCTCAGTGTTTTATTTTCTTTTCAAAATATCTTGAATTTTCTTCTCTGTGTGTATGCTGATATCCCTCAGGAAAATATAAACTACTTGAGGTCAAGAATAGTTTTTGGGTTATTTTTGATGTACCATGACATAAGTATAAAAATAAAGGCATATAGGAGTGATGAATAAAAAGAAAGTTTAAAGTGTTCAAGGTATAGGATGATTGAAAATGTCATTTTAAGGAACAGCAATTTGAAATACAACTTGTTCTGAAATGTATGGTGTGTGGTCAATCATATTTATTTACAATTTTAAGCCTGACCAAGGTCTCCCAACTCAAATCCTTGGTGCAGAGCTACCTCAGGTTTGAAGGAGTATTTGGGGCAATCCTAATTATATTAATATAGCTCAAGAACCAATTCCAACGTACTGTCTCTACTTATAACAATGCAGGAGCCACAAATAAAATACCAAATAAATTAAAACAGAATGAAATGAGTCACAGAAAAAATAAACAGAATACAGAATTATTCTCATTTCCTCTACCTAGTAAACAAGAGAGGTATAAGCTCCTATCAGTGCCAGTGGAGCAATGATTAACACTTAGGGAAACTTGCATAGAGATAGTAAATCTAGATTTACTCTTACAGGGTGGGAGGGGTCAGAAGTAGTCAGATACAGTCATTCTTTATGAATTTTAAAATTCATCTCTGTATAAACATAGAGATCTTCAGACATCCTCAGGTGCCTCAAAGACTTCAGAATTGCTAGAGTGCTGCCGGCACTCCTGGATCAGTGAATATAATTACAGATTTATCCACATGGTCCTTTTCTTTTTGCTTTGCTTCATCCAATGGCTCTCTTACTTCTCTCTCCAGCAAGAGGCTCTATTCCTAATCCATACTCTTGACTCTATTTATTCTCTTTCTCTTCCAACCTAGCCCCTAGAAACTTTACATGCAACCACCAGTGCAATGGACTTCTGATATGTTGGGCTAAAGCCTACTATATTACTATTACACTGTTGACCTTTTCTGATAATAACTAAAGCAAAGTGACTTTTAAAAATTGGAAACAGTAATCATATATCCATCCCTAGAATTCTGAACTGAGGCTTAGCCTTAGGCAGGAGAGAAAAAGATATGTCAGTGATGATATCTTGGTTGCATCCCACTATCCAAAATATAAGCAGCTACAGTGGCAGTCACTGAAATCTGTCCATTCCTCCCCACCTCACCCCTTACACTCCTGCCATCAGGAAGTTGAATCAGACTCAGGGAAGCAAAGGTTCCATGGGTCTGGAACAACTACTACTTGTGTTAATCTTGATATGAAAGTAAAATTAAACTCCTTGAGGACGGGAACTGTTGGGTGGATAATCTTTGTATACCTAGCACCTAGGACAGTTCTTTGCACATTAAGAGACATTCAGTAAATGATCATGAAATTGTAGTTAAGGAATTACATATGGTTAAAAATAATCAGTAAGTGAGAGTGACCATTATGTCCCTTTGCTTGAGAATCTGTTTTTAGCTATCTAGCGGCAACCTAACCACTAACCTGATCTTATTCAATAGGCATTAAAAATCTTTGCCTACCCCTCTGAACAAAATGCTAGGAAAGTGCCAAGCTCTTTGTGATTTTCATAAAATATATAATCTTTTTGTTTATCTACCAGCTCTATCTCTTTCTGAGAGGTTGCTATTAAAAATGAGGCAATATTTATAAAAAGCACTTCATGCCTGGCATATAGTAAATGCTATATAAATGATTGAGGCACCTAGATGGCTTAGTGGATAAAGCAGTGGGCCTGGAATTGGGAAGACCTGAGTTCCAATTGGGTAACAGACAATTACTAGCTGTGTGACCCTGGGCAAGTCATTTAACCTCTGTCTACCTTAATCCACTGGAAAAGAAATGGCAAACTCCATTATCCTTGCCAAGAAAACCCCATAAAGAGTAGGATGCATAGGGTCACAAAGAGTCAGACAGGACTGAACAGCAACAGTGTAAATGTTTATTCTCTTCCCTTTCTCCTTCCCCTGCTGACTCATCAAGTCTAGAAGACATGGTAAGTGTGGATTCACCCAATCAGAACAAGCTTCAAGGCCCCATCTACTGGAATAGTCACACCTAATCCTGAATGAGTTACATTTTACTGAGATTTAGTCATGTGCCTTTGACATTCCCAAAGCGAACAGATAGAACCTGACCAATTATATGGGGATAAGAACAGGGGCTGGGACAAGTTCTGTGATTTCAATGGCATGGGGAATTCCTAGGTGAGAAAATGTCCTCTACCAGTACAGATTAGCAACTTCTCTGTTGATAGTCTCAGAGTGTCCTCTAGATCACTGAGAGGTTAATTGCTGCTCTGGGTCCCAGAACTAGTATCTATCAAAGGCAGGATTTGGACCTAGGTCTGTCTGGCTCTAAGGAAGGCCTACTATCTTTCTACTGCCCGACTATGTACAGAAATTCAAGAATAATAATGATAACTTATATTAGTACAGTACTGTAGAGTAGGTTTTAACCAAATTTAAGGTTTGCAAAGCCGTATATATAAACATATATTATCTCATTTGAGACTTGCAATAAGCCTGTGAGGTAGGCACTATTATTATTCCCATTTTATCAGAGAAGACTGAGGCGAGGAAGTTTAATGTCTTGCCAATGGTCTCACATCTGGTAAATGTCAGGGGCAAAATTTGAATCCAGGTCTTCCTGACTTTTAAGTCTAGCATTCTCTCTTCTATGCTTCAAAGCCACTTGATAGATAGAAATAATAAAATCAACAAACAATACACAATAAAAAGTTTATAGTGAAGCTACATACTTATGATTTATCCTAGATCTAGTTAATTCTAAGAGAATATATAGGCTTCTCCAAACCTAGGAATTCTATCTCCTCAGGATAATGGATTTGGACTGATGACCTAAGAAGTCATCTAGTACAAGCTCCTCATTTTACTTTTTCTAAACATTCACTTTTTTTTGTTTCAAGTTCCAAATTCTCTTCCTCCCCCACTCATTGAGAAGGCAAGCAATATGATACCAATTATATATGTGAAGTCATACAAAACATATTTCCATATTAAGCATGTTGGGAAAAAAGTGAGAAAAATAAAGAAAATGAAAAAAAATATGCTTCAATCTGCTCTCAGAGTTCATCAGTTCTCTCTCTCTCTGTCTCTCTCTGGAAGTAGCCAGCATTTTTCATCATGAGTCCTTTGGAACTGTCAATCACTGTATTGATCAGATTAGCTAAGTCTTTCACAGTCGATTTTCATTAAAATATTGCTCTCCCCTCCCATTCTACACGTGAGGAAGCTAAGGCCTAGAGATTTTAAGTGATTTGTCCAATATCACACATGTAAGTAGCAGAACACATTCTTTGCCTCAAAATCCAATGTTCTTTCCCTTGCATTACATAGACTCCTTCTTTCTAGGAAAGGCCCTGTGATCACTACTTTGATAATTATAATAATTATAACAATAACAACAACAATAAATAGCATTTATGTAGCACTTTAAGGTTTGAAAAGTGTTTTGCAAATATGTCACTTTATTGGTCCAACAAGCCCAAGAGGTAGGTGTCATTATTATTGCCATTTTACAGATGAGGAAATTGAGCCTGAGAAAGGTTAGATGACTTTCCCAGGTTCACACTGCTAGTATCTGAGGCAGGATATGAACTTAGATCTTACTGACTGCAGTCTTAAACTTTATATACTGAACCAACTAGCTGTCTACAAGCAAACAGAAGGGAATGTACTGTATAATCTCAAATGATATTTGACTCATACCAAGCAGAAGGACTGGTCATTAGGTGAAAATTCAGGAATTCTAAGACACTCTCCACTTTCTTCATTAGGTTCAATATATGATATAAAGAGTTCTTGTCCAACTGCAATTAAATAATCACTGTCTCTTTAAGAATCTTAGCTTCCAAGTTCTTTAAACTTCTCATCTTCTATCTCAACCATGAACTTAGTGTTCACATCTTAGACCATCCCTACCACCACTTTTTAATGAAATTTGTTCCAAATGCAAAAATTCCTAGTTGTGAGTTCTCTGCTACAGAACTCACCATCTCTCAGAACAGTCTACTCTATTTTTAGCAGTTCTCATTTCCAGGGGCTATTTTTTTAATTAATTAATTTATTTATCTTTGGCTTTCAACATTCACTTCCACAAGATTTTGAGTTCCAAATTTTCTCCCCATCTTTCCCCTCCCCCACCCCCAAGATGGTGTGCATTCTGAATACACTTTCCCCCAATCTGCCCTCCCTTCTATCATCCACCTTCTCTTATCCCTATCCCCTCCCCCTTCTATTTTCCTGTAGGTCAGGATAGATTTCTACACCCCATTGCCTGTATATCTTATTTGCCAGTTGCATGTAAAAACAATTTTTAACATTCATTTTTAATTAATTTTAATAACATTCATTTGACTTCCAAATTCTCTCCCTTCTTCCCTCTCCACCCAACCTCATTGAGAAGGCAAGCAATTCAATATAGGTTTTACACGTGTAGTCATGCAAAATACTTCCATAATAGTCATGTTGTGAAATACTAACTATAATTCCCTCCAGCCGATCCTGCTTTCCCATTTATTCTATTCTCTCCTTTGACCCTGTCCCTCCTCAAAAGTGTTTGCTTCTGATTACCCCCTCTTCCAATCTGCTTTCCCTTCTATCATCTCCCCCTCTGATTCCCTTTCTCCCTATTTTCCTATAGGGTAAGATAGATTTCCATACCCAATTGAATGTGTATGTTATCCCCTCCCCTCCTTAAGCCAAATCCAATGAGAGTAAGATTCATTCATTCCTTCTCACCTCCCACTTCTTCTTCTCTACTGTAAAAGCTTTTTCTTGTTTCTTTTATGTGAGATAATTTATCCCATTTTATCTCTTCCTTTCTCCTCCTCCCAGTACAATTCTCTCTCATCCCTTAATTTTATTTTTTACATATCATTCCTTCATATTCACTCACCCTGTGTCATATATATATATATATATATATATATATGTATATATATATATATTCCTTCCAACTACCCTAATACTGAGAAAGGTCTCATGAGTTAAAAATATCATCTTTCCATGTAGGAATGTAAACAGTTTAACTTTAATAAGTGTCTTATGATTTCTCTTTCCCGTTTACCTTTTCATACTTCTCTTGAGTCTTATATTTGAAAGTTGAATTTTCTACTCAGCTCTGGTTTTTGCATCGAGAATGCTTGAAAGTCCTCTATGTCATTGAATGCTTATTTTTTTCCACAGAAAGATTATACTCAGTTTTGCTGGGCAGTTGATTCTTGGTTGTAATCCTGTCTCCTTTGACCTCAAGAATATTATACTCCAAGCCCTCCTATCCCTTAATGTAGAAGCTGCTAAATCTTGTGTTATCCTGATTATGTTTCCACAATACTTGAATTGTTTCTTTCTGGCTGCTTGCAATATTTTCTCCTTGACCTGAGAACTCTGGAATTTGGCTATGACATTCCTAGGAGTTTTCCTTTGGGTATCTCTTTCACGAGGTGATCAGTGGATTCTTTCAATTTCTATTTTGCCCTCTGGTTCTAAAATATCAGGGCAGTTTTCCTTGATAATTTCTTGAAAGATGATGTCTAGGCTTTTTTTTATCATGGTTTTCAGGCAGTCCAATAATTTTTAAATTCTCTCTCCTGGATCTATTTTCCAGGTCAGTTGTTTTTCTAATGAGATATTTAACTTTGTCTTCTATTTTTTCATTCTTTTGGTTGTATTTTATAATTTCTTGATTTCTCAAAGCATCATTAGCTTCCATTTGCTCCATTCTAATTTTTAAGGAATTATTTTCTTCAGTGAGCCTTTGGATTTCCTTTTCCATTTGGCCAATTCTGCTTTTTAAGACATTCTTCTCCTCATTGGGTTTTTGGACCTCTTTTGCCATTTGAACTAGTCTATTTTTTAAGGTGTTATTTTCTTCAGTATTTTTTTTGGTCTCTTTTAGCTAGCTGTTGACTAGTTTTTCATGATTTTCTTGCATCACTCTCATTTCTCTTCCCAATTTTTCCTCTACTTCTCTTACTTGCTTCTCAAACTCCTTTTTGAGTGTTACCATAGTCTGAGAGCAATTCACATTTTTCTCGGATGCTTTGTACACAGGAGCTTTGACTTTGTTGTCTTCTTCTGGTTGTATGTTTTGATCTTCTTTGTCACAAAAGTAAGATTCTATAGTCTGAGTTTTTTATGCTGTTTGCTCATGTTCCCAGCCAATTTCTTGACTTTTAAACTCTTTGTTAAGGTAGGGCTCTGCTTCTAGTGTGGAGGGTGTACCGTCCCAAGCTTCAGGGGGTTTTTGCAGCTATTTTCATAGGTACTTTTAGGGACCTGTAAATTTTCAGTTCTTCCAAGGTGGTATGATCAAAGGAGAGGTGTTTACTCCTTTCCTGGCCTGTGCTCTGGTCTGTGAGTGACCACAAGCACCCTTTTCTACCTTGGAACTGTGAGGATTCCCTTTCCACTGCTGCCACAAGCTCCTCCATGTCAGCACTCCCCCTCATCCCAGGACTGCCACCCAGGACTGCAACCCACATACAAGCACAGGCAAAGCAAGAAAATCCTGCCTCAGCACCAGCAAAGAGATCCCTGCAATCCCCCTCTGATCAGCTGCTTGATACCCCACTGTCTGTGGGCTGAGAGCTCCAGAAGTAGCCACTGCAGCTGTGGCCACCACCCCAAGGCTGGACCACACTCCTCTCACCCAGGTCTGGCAGACCTTTCCCACTGACCTTCTGAGTTTTCTTTGGCATTTGTGGTTTGAGAAGTCTGGAAACCAACACAGCTCCCCTTGTTTCAGTCCCCTGAAGTGTGCTCCAAGTTTGCTGGGTCCCCTTCTTTGTATGCATGGCCCTAGCTGAACTGCACTCCTCTCCCAGCCAGGCAAAACAGACCTTTCCCATTGACCTTCCAGGTTGTCTTGGTCTGGAAAGTTGTTTCACTCTGTCTTTTTGTGGGTTCTGCTGCTCTAGAATTTGTTTAGAGTCATTTTTGGCAGGTATTTGGAGGGTTTTGGGGGAAAGTTCAAGCAAGTCACTGCTTTTACTCTGCCATCTTGACTCTGCACACCAGGAACTCTTTCTTTATGTAAATTGAAGAACTTCTTTGTCATGTGAATCCATTGATCCTTGGTCTGCATTCTGCAACAAACAGAACAATTCTTTTAATACTTGAAGTCAGCTATCTTATCCCCATCCAAGTCTTCTCTTCTCCAGGTTAAACATTCCTAAACTTTTCAAATCATTTTCATTTGGCACAGTTTTTATGACTCCCAAGGTTGCTGTCTCAGATGTACTTACTCTTAATCAATGCCCTGCTACTAAAATGTGCTGCCCAGAACTAGGAGGGCATATCACAATATGACTATCACTATTTATCATTACTACATGTTATTATTGCATACTGATTTGAATTTGCATCATTCTACTAGTTGCATAGTAGATATGATATCAAATCAAATCAAATCATATCTACATATATATCTACATCAGACCATAGATATCAAAGGAACTAGACCCAGAAGGAATCTTAAAAATCAAATATTTCTACATATTAATTTTATAGGTGAAGAATTATTGGTCCTCACAGGTTAATGAACTTGTCCAAGATCACCTAAATAGCAAATAGGACTTTATAAACAAATGTCTAATGAAACTTGAAGAATCTTTAAAATATGTTACATTGTAAAACAGTGGTGTCAGACTCAGACAGAAACATGACCAACTAAACCATACATAAGGATCCCTACACAATGCATATTGACTTAGAAAACCACACATTTTATATATTTCTTTTCTTATTAATACATCAACACATTAAAATCAGATAGGAAATACATTTTAATATGATTCAGGCTGCACTCAAGGGTATTGTGAGCTGTATGTGGGCTACATGCAATCTGCTGGCCTTGTTTCTGACACCTGTATAAAAGAATATCACTCTAGAAGATACTGCACTGGAAAATGTATAAAGTGATAGTAGCCAACCTTATATATTAGAAACATAATATATGGCTTCCTTACTATCTAAAGTGTGTTTTTTTTTTAATTTTGGAAAAAATTAAGAATGGAAAATGGGGTAAAACTTTTCTCAGACTAAAATCAGTACCCCAAAACTTTCAAAGAAAATATAGTCAATTAAATTCAAAGTATACATTTTATGTCATAATGGATGAGTTAATAATATAGATGTCTAATTACATAATTTGATTTGGAATTCAAGTGCCCCTAAGGATTAACTCTGAAGTAAATTTTGTTGGGAAAAAAATCAATTCTATAAAGGTAAACTTTCATTCTGGGATTATGAGATTCATTTTTTTCAAACACTGTGGAAAAAGACAAGACATATTTCAAATACCACTAATCACAAATTAATAGAAAAATACTTTATAAAGAATATTTTAAAAAGACAACCATACATCAAATGTGTAGCCCACTTTGTCTAATAGGAAAGACTAATTATGTAGAATTGCATTGGTATCTTGGGCAGAATATAAACAAATGCAAAAATATAAAACCATAATAGAAATAAAACCTGAACTAAATTTTAAAAAAAGGCATGTAGGAAAGCGGGAGACAGGAGAGTGGGGGGTGCAAGGGGAATCCAAAATGTATTTTTTAAAGTGGTATTTCACTATTGATCATCTGTAAAGAAAAGATTGTCAGAATGATGAAAACAGAAGTTGCTTTTCAAACATAAATTCAATTCTTAACTTACCCAAAAGGCTAAACTCAAAATAATTTTGGATAATTTCATATAATATATTAAAAGATTAAATAGGATCAAGTACATTAGACAAAGTATTTATATATGTATATATAATTTGTTTATCCACATAAAGAGAAAGATTTTTTTTTTTAATATGTTCCAATCAATCATCTGTCACATTATTAGGTCAATGACCTTTGGTAAATCACAAGGTATGCCCTACGAAGTTGCTCAAAATATTAAATGAGATAGGAAAGTATTTTGTAAGGAACTGTATAAGTGTATGATAACAACAATAATAATGATATCTAACATGTATATTGTGATTTAAAGTAGGCAAAGTGTTTTTTGTATATCTCATTCTGTATTATTGTTTCCATTGCAGTTATAATTGCTGTCACTAGACTTTTCTTCTGATGCCTCATCATGTTCTGCAGGTGGCCCTGGATTCCTGAAAGTCCTTCCACTGGAGCACAAGGAAGAAAACAGGAAGCCATGAAATAATTAGAGAATTTCCTTATTTGTCTCAAATGTTCTAGTCTGGGGATTTTTAAAGGATGTATATAAATTTGAAATGAAAAGAATAGTTAGGGTCCTTTCTCATATATATATTTTAAATAACCTTCAATGTGAAATTGTCCAGTAATTGCCCTTAGAGAATTATTCTGGCCTTTTGGTAGTAATGCTGGGTAAATAAAATATATCCCCCCAGGAATAAATTGTTTGCCCATTTGAGGTAAATTGCCTTTCTAGGAAAAGCCATTTGGCTCATTGGAAAAAGTAATTTACCTCATGTAAGAAAGCAGTTTATTTTCAAGAAAAAGTGATTTTATTTTTCAGTGCCTAGTACAGTGCTGTGCACACAGTGGGCATTCCATAAATTTTGGCTGCCACTACTGGTGATAATTTTCCTACTCCATTCTGTAGCCTAGCTTGCAGCTACTGATATTAATTCCCCTCAAACCTGATTCTGCCCTTAGAATAACCTCTGGTAAGGATTTTTGACTACAAAAGGCGAAGCATTGGTTGTCATGCTTTTTTTTTTCTTTTGGTCCCTTGACATAGATTATTTTAGATTGACTGCCCTGCCTGAAAAAGGAAATTGGAGAACAATTTTACATGGGAAGTGAATTTGTGGCAAACATTTTTGATATGAGCTTCAAATAAAATTAAATTTAAAATACTTCAGACTAGCAAAAAAAATCACTCATAAATGTTTCATTTTATCATAAGGATTATTTTTAAGTCAAAGGGATCCCCTCAGTTGTTAATGTCTTCCAAAATTACTTTGTATTTACTTTGTTCATATTTTATAATTCCTCAAATGTATATATGTCATGTCCCTTATGAGAATGTTAACTCTTAAAGAGCAGAGATTTGTATTCTAGCACTTAGTATATAGTAGGCAAGCAATAAATCCTTATTTAATTGAATTGAGCTAAAAAATATTCTTGTTAGGGTCAGTTACTAGTGTAAGGTGCTGTGAACCACTTCCAGAATTCAGCACATTTATATAACTTAAGGGTCAAGTCAGAGAAACAACGAGTTTTAAGGGCAAATCTTATTCATAGTGTTTTTGTACCTAGTAGAGCTGGTTCAGTTGTTTTCCAGTCATGTCTAATTCTTTGTGACCTCATTCGAGGTTTTCTTGACAAAGACACTGGAATGGTTTGCCATTTCCTTCTCTAGCTCATTTTTACAGATGAGGGACTGAGGTAAACAGGGTGAAGTGACTTGCCCCAGGTCACACAGTGGAACCTCTTCCAAATGTAGGTTCATAATCCTGCACATTCTAAAGGATGTGAAGCTTTGATTGGCTCAACTGTATATTAAAAGTATATCAGAGACAATGAATTTATACCCAAGGCATAGATTGCTTCTATATTTTTACTTTTTCCCCAACCATTCATTTGTATAGATCAACAGGAAACCTTAGAGGTTAAAATTTAAAACAATAACTGAAGAATCCTGAATCCCAAATCTGTTTGGTAACTAATGGGTGAAATGGTTATTTGGGCTCTGGCCTGAAAATTTTAAAAATGTCCTAGATGGCTACTGTAAGTTAAGGTGAGGCATCTTGCCAAGCCAAGGGTTGACTCTGCTAAATGACACTATACATATGAATGTATTTGCATATAAATGTGTGTGTGTGTGTATATATATGCATATATATGATATGTATTCCATTGTGCAGAATGATGAATCCTAGTTATCATATAATCTTGCGTTTTTCATTTACTTATTGTCACTTGATCATTTTATAGTATATGTTTAATGTTATATTATGTAATGCCATAATTGTATGTGTATGCAAGGATCTCCATGTTGAATTCAATTGAAGTTGAGAAGCATTTACTAATTATCTTCTAGATGTTGAGAGTAAATGTGGTATAATGGAGGCTATGAGGTTAGATGACCTGAGTTTGGGTCAGCGAGGTGGTGCAGTGGATAGAGCTCTGGCCTTGGAATTAGAAGGACCTGAGTTCAAATCTGGCCTCAGACACTTACTAGCTGTGTGATCCACTTATTGAAACTACAGGACCTTTAATGTCCTTAACTTAACCCTGATTGTCTCACCAAAAAAAAAAAAAAAGACCAAGGTTCAAATATCAATTGACACTAGCTGTGTAACCCCAGGAAAGTCACTTAACTTCAATGTTCTTCAGGCAGCTCCTCTGCTAAGTCATAGACAAGGTGAGATGTAGGAGAAGTTAGAGTCCCTGGACTCAGAGAGTTTATACTCTACTCTAAATCTTCACATAAAGCATTTTAATAAAGGTTTGACCTTTCTTTTTTTTTCCCAAAGAAAACATTGTTAGAGAAGTTACAATAAATTTTAAGGTCTGTGAGGACAGACCTTTTTTTGTTTTTTGTTTGTTTGTTTGTTTGTTTTGGCTTGTTTCTATATCCCAGGACAGGGTATAGGATCTTTTAGATGGTAGATGCTTAATAAACATTTGTTTGAATTAAAGTATTATGCATTTTTAGGATTCCTAGAATACTCGAGATCTTGAGAATTCCATTTTCATGCAATTGTTGATAACTATAAAGGAACACAAGGAAAAAATAAGATTGAGGAAATGATTATTGGCCATTACTGGCTAAGGTGACTATTTCATGAAAGGATCAAATAAGATAACATAAGGATTGCTTTGCAATCCTTAAAATGCTATGTGAATTCTAACTTCTTTTTTTTCTAATTTATTTATTTTTCTAACATATTTTTCTAACTTACTTTTATTATTTTTATATCACTGTCCCATATTTAAATAAAACTTTTAAAAATCATCAGAACAAAATTATTGCTTTTTTCTTCAGTTTTTCTTCAGATTTTTCCCATAGAAAGCAAATAAGGTTTTTCTTCTCAGATAGCGTTGTCTGTTTTGGACTGGGAAACCAAACATATGAAGGATAGATGAACCAAGCTCTATTTTCCAAAGAAGAAGGAGGAGGAGGAGGAGGTGAAGGAGGAGAAGAAAAAGAAGGGAAAAGAAAAATTAATGAACCTCTCTGTGACTTAGTTTTGCTGCCTATGTAGGACACTGATATAATTATAGTGGAAAGAATGCTGGACCTGGAGGCAAAATGGCTGAGTTTGAATCCAGGCCTCTGCATTTACTAAATGTGTGACCCTGAGCAAGTTACTTATACTACAGGACCTTTGATATCCTCATTTGCCTCATTTCTCAGTTTCTTCAATCTATAATAGATTGAATAGACACTTTTATTACTTACCTCTCAGGATTCCTATGGTTGATCAGTCAGTCAGTCAATAACTAACATTTATTAAGCACCTATTGTGAACTAAAGAGCACAGGACCTGGAGGTAGGACAATTGGGTTCAAATTCCAGTTCTAGCGTTAGCAAAGGCAAGTCTTAGAACTCTGAGCCTTGATCTCTTCACTTGTAAAAGTGAGACAATAATACATGTATTATTGACCAAAAAGATGGGGTTTCAATTGTTTTAATGATGATGGTGATGATGATGATGATGATGAATCAATGACATTTTTTTAGCCCTTCAGAGTTTACACAGAGCTTTTACTTGTATTATCCAATTTGATCCACACAACAACCCTATGAGGTGGGTGCTATTGTTATTCCCCTTTTATAGATGAGGAAACTGAGGCTGAGGAGTTAAGTAACTTGCCCAAGGTCATCCGGTTAAGGAAGTATCTGAGGAAGGCTCTAAACTCAGATCTTCCTTATGCTGTGTCTGAAACTCTTTTGCACCACCAGGCTGCCTCATGTGTGTTTTGGTTTTGGTTTGTTTGCTTTCTTGGAGAGAGATCTTCCTATTAGAAAGATTTGACTTGTTCTGTTTTACCCTAGAGAATTGAAATGAGAATTAACAGGCAGAAAGTGCAGATATGATATTGGTTTGGTAAAATTTAAAAAAAATGTCCTAATAAAGAGAAATATTCATATGTAGACTATATCATGTCATGAATCAATGAGGGATACTGCAGAAGGAATAAATAGGGAAAGGAGATAGTTTCCCCTAATTAGAGGTCTTTTAACTCTAGCTTGGATGACAATTCATTGGAGATATTATAAATAAGGCAGTGTCATTTAATGGGCAGAACTTGGTGTTATGTTAGCCTGGAAGTTAAATCCTGCCTCCGTCACTTAATAGCTATATAACCATAGGCACTTGCTACATAACCATAGTCATCACTCAACTTCCCAAGCTTCAGTATGCACATCTGTAAAATGGATTATGCCTATAGAAGCAGCCTCATGGGTCTGTAGTGAGGTTTATATGAAATAAGAATGGGACTATATAAATTCCTTCTCAAATATGAGATTTTCTAACTTTAAAAACAGTATACCTAATGAATAGAATGATGAATTTAGAGTCAAGTTAAAGCTGGGTTTTTCTGCCTCTAACACTAAATGAATGGATACAAAATGGTTATTAACAAATGGTCATCAACAAATAACCTCTCTAATCTTTATTTACTTGATCCAAAAAATGAGAACAATAATATTGGCACTATATAACTCATAGGCTTGTAGTAATAAAAGCAATTTTTAAACCTTAAAGCATTATAGCAATTTGAGCAATTTTTACTACGTATAGCACCTACCATAATACTATGCAAATGGTAATAAAATAATATTTATTTTATTCAACCCTCCTACTGATAGGCAGCCACATAATCTCTAGCCCTTCCTTCAAACACAAAAGATACTGATAGATGAGTTTTTGCCTCCCAGGCAACCCTGAAGAGCCCTGCAAGCAAAGACAGTTTCCTCAGTCTATCTCTCCATGTGGTACAGTTCTGTTTTTAAGCTAGAATCCCTCAGGGGCACAATAATATCTAGTAGGTTCCCATGTGTGTGTGTTGGGTTTTTTTGTTTGTTTGTTTGTTTTTTGGGTTTTTTTTTTACTTTTAAGTCTCCTATTCAGAAATGGCTCCCAAAGTTGCTTAAACAATACTGTATCAGGAATGCTACTAAGAATTGAGAAGTACTGGGGAATGAGGGGAATGAAGTCTGAAGGACAGAGAGCTAGACTGGGACATAGATTTTATTTCTTGCTCTCTAATTAACTTGCTGTGTGACCTTAGGCAAATCTCTTCATCTCTCCTGGCCTGTGTTTCTCCCCCTGTAAAAAGAAGGGACAAAGGCATTTGCCAGCTACTGTCCTCCCAGGAGTATTGCAAGGATTAATGAGATACCATTTGCAAGGCCCACTGAGCCACTCAGCTGACATGTGCTACCTAAATACAAGGTTCTTCTGACATTAAATCTATCTTCACATGACTAAAATGCATTCTCTGATTGCATATGGAGTTTGTATAAATATTATCTCTATTGAATGTCTCTCTAGAAAACACTCACAGGAGTAATGCTGCTATTAAGCTATTTCTTGCCCCATAAGTGTGATCTTCTTGGATTCGCTTAATTGGCTAAACCTTCATTTCTCAGGCCTTCTTCTTCCTTATTAAATAAGGTCAAATAAATGGTTTCTCCAAGAGGTAGAGGAAGACTGTAATTTAGAAAGGAAAGACTACAAAGCATTCTTGCAAGAGAGGGAATTAAAAGAAATTTAAAATGAAAGGTTTCTTCTCCCCACAGTTGACTAGTTTTAAGTGTCTTAAACTTTTATTTGATTTTAAGTAATTGACCATGTTTATCATTGCCTTAAATTACCATCTGAACCATCATCTTGCATTCAAGCATAGCTGCTCTTTGGCTTTTCAGTGCAGTAGATTAAGATTTGCCCAATAAAGAGAATCTACTATAAAGTCCAGCAAAATAGTTCTCCTTCAGAGCTTTGTCTAGCCTCCCCAAACATAAAATTCTTTGACATCATAACAAGGGCATGGTGATATCATGTAATAGCAAATAATTAACTTAGAAGATACATTCAAATGTCCAAACC
>NW_020954619.1:39846801-39976858 GCF_900497805.2 Vombatus ursinus | reverse complement strand
ACAATTTTGGAAGGAAGCATATGGGGAAAATAAGGACAATTTTCATGTAGGAGATGGGTAATAAGAATAATAATTAACATTTTTATAGCATTTACTATGTGCCAGGAATTGTACTAAACACTTCACAATTACCTCATTTGATCCTCATAACCACCCTAGGAGATTGGTGCTATTATTACCCCACTTTACAGAATCTTTAAGCTAAACCTTGAAGTAATATAAGGGTCCTAAGAAATGGTAGGAGTCAAGGGGAGAGGATTATTAGAGATAAGCCTGTACAAGGATACAGAGACAACAGGAAATAGAATTTATGTCTGAGGAATAGTAAGGAGGTCAGTTTGTCTGGACCATAGTATACATAAAGTGGAGCAACATGTAATAATTTGGAAAGGTCAATTGTGGCCAATTCATGAAAGGCTTTAAAAGTCAAAGCAGTTTTAATTGTTCTTAGAGGTAATAGGGAGACACCAGGGTTTATTGAGTAGGAGAGTGATATCCAACTTCAGGAAATCTCTTGGGCAGCTGTGTGAAGAATGGATTAGAATGAAGAAAGACTTTGGGCAAGGAGATGATTAGAAGGTTATTACAATAGTCCAGGTGAGTGGTGATCAGGGTCTGAATTATGGTAGTGGCTGTGAAAGGAGAGAAAAGGATGGATGTAAGATATGTGTTAGAGGAAGAAATAAAAACAAACTAGCAATTGATTGGATATGTGGGGTAAAAGCAAGACAAAGATGCACTGAAATTATCAACTTGGGTGACCAGAAGGATAATGCCCCCCATTTACCCAACACAAATAGGAAAAAGAAGGGGTCCAAGGGCTTCATGAAATAGCAGATCAGAGCACCAAGGGGAGAACTCCTAATGTTACAAATACCAGTTATCCACCAACCTATCATATGTTTCTACTGATTAAAGATATAAATACTGTTGGAACTCCCTATACTTGACTCCCTGGGACAAATCTTCTGCCCTACTTATGTCTCTGGATTCCTGTTCAGATATAGGTTAGACTAGAAGACCTCCAGGATCCTTTCCAACATGAGATCCCATGATTTTATAACAGAGGTTTCCACCTACATTCTCAGAAACTGGTTTTTTATTGTAAATATATATGTACATATGTGTGTATAATGTGTGTACATATGCATGCACATATGCATGTATGTATATTCTCTTTCGTAAAAGCCTCAGCACTGATGAGATTCACATGGGCATTAAGGGTTCCTACTACCAAGAAGCAAATGCCAGCACAGTAAAGAGGTGAAAAATCCATCAATTGGCATCAACAAGTGAAGGGTCCTATACCTACAGAATCCATATGAGCCAAGGGCCTAGGTGCCCTCAATTAGAGGATGTTGAGGCTTGCTGCCCACAACTTTGAAGAAATGAGGTGCATCTGAGAACTGCCCAGCTGCCTCTACTCAGGGCTTTAATTGAAGTGATTAGAACCACCTGTGAGTTGTTATTGATGTTCTTTGTCAAGGACTGCTGCCAAGCTGGCCATGGACAAACACTCCCTGCTGAACCAGGAAATTGGGTCCCCAGGATGGATGCTGACAAGGATTTGAGAGAAGACTGATCAGGCCAATTTAAATGATTCCCTTTTCATCAGAAAATTAGATTAACATATAAAATGAATGTTGTGAAGAGGACTATTTAATGAGCCCACTTCATTTGAGAGCATGTCATTCATTTGAGTTTCATATGTCTATGGTCCCAGACCACAGCACTTCTCTTTCACGATTAATCAAAATGAGCAGGCAAGCATAGGCTTAACTGGATGAGGGGGTGGGTGGCAGTGCATTATTGCTCACATCAAACTGTATCTTTGGATCCCCAGTCTTGTAAATCTTTTTAGGCACTTCAACATAATTTGCTTGTAAGCCTCTTGATATTGGTGTGTAAATTAGAATTCAAACTAAAGGAAAAGACACTTGCTTCCCTTCCCCCTAGAGACCAGAGTTCAACTGTGGATTAGAGTAAAAGTAAAATGAGTTTTGTTTCACCACAAATTCCCAGTGGTCATTTTTTTTCACAGTAGGTGGATGTTTAGAATTTAACCATTTTGCTGGATCTGGTAAAGAAGCTCTCACAACACCTCAGCACATGCTGTTGATCTGTCTTTCACTTTGATGGGTTCTACAGCATATTATATTCATAAGAAAAACAAATGCCTAAATATGGGGGGGAACTATTTTGGGTAAAAAAATATTTTAAAGCATATTAAGTTTATAGATAATGTTAAAGAGAGGTGGGTCAATATAATAACAAGTTGCTAGATGAAATTTATGTTATGAGAACCATATCTTTCTTTTTCTTCTTTGAAGATTTTGGGGCTGCTGCTCTTTCATGTGTGAAGCATTTTTAATCAAATAGAAATCTTGGGAAAAAAAAGAAATGTTGGTCAATAACCTTACAAGCATATAAGAAAGTTCTTCCCAGTGGAGTTGAAATGTGCATTTCAAAACTTAACAGAACTACTTGTAAAGTTGAGTTTTAAAACTGGGTCTTTCATTAACTTCAGTGTGATAATGGCTGAGTCACAAATTCCATAAACCTCTATTTCTTCAACCTGTGATTTCATCCATTTAGAGAACTCTTAGATCAGGAACATGTCTATAACTACACCGTAGAGAGTTGCCTGGGATGTTGTAGAAGTTTAATGACGTGTCAATCATTATATAGCTATTCATAATTTAGCAAACTTACTATACCATACCACATTTCTATCTTTCCTTATCAAATGGGGAAAATAATTGCCCTACCTACCTCTGAGGATTATTATGAGTTACTATACAAATTCTACTTTCTCATTTTATTCAGTAAGTGATTAGCAAATGCACATAGGATAAATTTACCAATGGCTATATCTGTTCTCAGCAACTATTATCGTTAGTGTAATCATTATATCATTATTTATGTAACCCTTGTGTCAGAGGGTCTCATATGACATAAAAAGCTGGGTAGACTGAGGCAGAAGAGGGATATGTCACCATTTAGGCTCTCCATTTACCTATAAAATTAGGAATCTTTCCTATATAACATCACCCATTTTGGTGTCACCAATTCCCTTTGCTAGGATTAAATTAATAAGCTCAGGAAAGAAAAAATATATTGTTTACTGGTCCAAAATAAAAAAAAAACAACCCAAACAAAATTCATCCAGCAAAGTTCATAGCAGTTATTAACATCAGACAATATAAGTAAGTCTTCCCCAGAGACCTATGTACCCTTAGTCATTTACAGCCAGCCATGCACTAGATGGGGATCCTAGCAGGCATTGCCTCCTGCAGTTTCTCAGCATGGAACTGACTGCAGCTCTCCACAGCTCCCAGCAGGCAGTATTGATTCCTCCTAGCAAGCAATGTCAATTCTCCATTTCTCAGCAACTCTCAGCAGGCAGTGTTTGTCACTTTTCCTGCTGTACTCCAGCTCTTCTGTATTATGGAGCTCCTCCTCATCACTCTGCCTACAGTTTTCCCCATTTCCCAAAAAGTGGTTTGGTTTCTCCAGCCGTTTTTGACAAAGGTAAAGAGCATCTCTGTCCTGGTGGGTTTCTTTTCATAAAAAGAGAGTATTTCTGTTTCCCTGTCTTGGTTAGGTTATAACTTATACAGTGCTAGAATAGATTGCTTCTATCAGAAGCTTTTCCCTTGACCTAGAGTTTTGATCACTGTCACAACACAAAATTTTACCCACAGGTCAAGAACATACCTGCCCCTCCCCCCAAAACTAGACTGAGATAAGGTCATTTCACAGTCTGATATTCTCTTTATCCCAGCTCCCAGGAAAATGTGCTTTCTGCATCTATCAACACTCCCCATTTTTCAAGTAAACTCTCCATCTTAAACTCAACACGTCCAAAATTGACATAATTATCTTTTTCCCTAATGTTTCCCCTCTTCCTAACTTCCCTATTACTATCAAAAGTACCACCATCCTCCTAATCACACAGGCTCATAATCTAGGATCGCAGTCATATCCTCAATTCTTCATTCTGTCTCATCCCCATATCCAATCAGTTATCAAGTCCTGTTGTTTCAACCTTTATGACATCTTTCATGTATGTTCCCTTCTCTCCTCAGAAATGGCCATCACCTTGGTCAAGGCTCTCTTCATCTAGTGCCTGGGCTATTGCAATAGCTTAAGGGTTCTTCTCCCTGCCTCAAGTCTCCCTCCATTCCATTCCATTCTCCACTCAGCCAATCTTCCTTGTTCTTCCATAAGCACAGATCTGGCTACGTCAAACCCCCTGACCCAGTAGTCAATAAACTCCAGAGGCTTTTTATTATCTCAAAATCAAATATAAAATATACTGTTTGACTTTTAAAGCCCTTCATAACCTGGACCCTTCCTACCTTTCTAGTCTTCTTTTACTTTACACCACATCCGTATGTTCCCCAAATATTCAGTGATCAGTGACACTGGTGTCTGCTGTTTCTTCCACATAACACTCTATGTCCTGACTCAAGGCATTTTCACTTGCTAATCCTCATTCCTGAAACTTTCTCTTTATGATTTCTCTGACTTTCTTCAAATGTCAGCTAAAGTCCCACCTTCTGCAAGAAGTCTTTCCCAGTCTTTTATAATCTTATGCCTTCTCTCTGAAATTATCTCCAATTTATCCTATCTTTATCTTGTTTGCTCACAGATATTTACTTATTATCTTCTCTGTTAAACTGTCAACTCCTTGAGAGCAGGAACTGTTGTTTTGTTTTGTTTTGTTTTCCCCTTTCTTTATAGCCCCAACACTTAGCACAATGCCTGATACATTGTAGGTACCTAATAAATACTTGTTGATTGACTGAACTCTTGCCAAAATGCCCTACTTCTTCTGCAGTTCTTAAGTTCTACTCAAAAGACAGATGGTCAGGATTATTCAACTTATCCAGAGAAGTTTCCCCTCACTTCTAAGGTAAGATGAAAAATCCAGATACTCTTTAGTATTACTATCTGCCTGGACACTGGATGGAGGGGAAATGAAAATTAACATTTTAAGTTCCGTTCATAAGAGATTTAGAAAGCTAGAAGGAATCACCTCTTTTTACAGATAGTGAAACTAAAGCCTCAGTTGATAATATAATTAGTAAGTGAAAGAGTTAGAATTAGAATACAGGCCTCATGATTCCTGGCCAGCACACCTTCCATTGTATCACTATGTCTCTCAGGTACCTTTTCTCTTAAGAGTTCGGGCTAAGCTCATGGGTCTTAAAATATACGTGCTGCTAAACCTCGAATTTTTAATTGATAAGAGAATAGTCATTTTATTACCTATTTCATTTTTTGATTGTTTATCATATAATTGATAGTGGAGTGCTGCATATATGTGGGTATTTAACACATCATCCCATGATTGGATGTTAATAATTTTCCTAATAGGGCATCCAGGTGGTACAGTGGAAAGAGCGCCAGGCCTGGAGTCAGGAAAACCTGAGTTCAAATCTGACTTCAGATACTTACTAGCTGTGTGACCCTGAGCAAGTCACTTAATACTGTTTGTTTTAGTTTCCTCTTGTATAAAATAAGAGAAATGAAATGGCAGACCACTCCACTTATCTTTGCCAAGAAAACCCCTAATGGAGTAACAAAGAGTCAGACACAACTAAAATGACTGAACAACAAAAATTTCCTAGTCTTAAAATTCCTGCATTTATCCTTAGCATCTTAGAACTTTCAGACACTAGGCACCATTAAATGTTATAATGGTTTTTGGTCTGGATCGGTGACTTTTTTTTTTTTTTATAGGGAACTTCGCAATGTGTAAACTCTGTCTCCCAATGCTGATCATCAACTTGCTCCAATATCATAGTCTTAGAGATGTGCATGAGGTACTGAGAGTTTAAGGGACTTCCCCAGGTTCACATAGCCAACAAAAACCAGAAGCATACCTCAGACTAAAGCCTTCTTGACTCCAAAGTTGGTTCACTCTCAACTATGCCAAGCTGTATCTCATACAAAAATATATTTTTCAATAACATGCACAGAAAGGTAAAAGATAGTTTAAAAAGTACATTTGGCTGAAGTCTTATAAATCCAAATAGGTTTTAAACTGAAAAGGAAGAAAGAGGGATAAAACTGCTTGCCTATAGATACCAAGCAAGATGCCATAGAGATTAGTTATAATGTAGGAAGAAGAATATACAAAAAAGATAGTTAGGAATGAGGTGAAGACAAAATTGAAGAAAGGAAACAGTAACAAAACCCATGTTCTCAGATGTCTGTATATAAATGCAAAAATACTGGTAACCAGCGAGATGAATTAAAGGGCTTAATTGAGAGGAGACCAAAAAAAAAAAATGTTAGACTGACACTTGTTAGGAGGAGATACATTTTTGAAATGTGACTCTGGGCAAATACACTTTACTTTAAAAGAATTGATTAAAGGGGAAAATAAAGCAGACATAATTATAATAATTATTATATCTAGCATATATGCAGCAATTTAAGATTTGCAAAGGGCTTTATAAATATCATCTCATTTTATCTTCTCAACAACACTGACAGGTAGATGCTATTATTTTCCCCATTTTTCAAAAGAGAAAACTGAAGCTAAGAGGTTAAGTTACTTACCCAACATCCCACAGCTAGTAAGCATTTAAGCCTGGATTTAAAGTTAGATCTTCCTGATTCCGTGTATAATGTTCTATCCACTGTGACACCTAGATGCCTTTAGCTTTAATGTAGCATTATGTATCAAGAAGTTATATATTTGTGAGGAAGTCCAAGAATCACACAGAGGTAGCAAGAGAACATTTGGGCAAAGACCAATAGGTACAGAAACAGTTAATATCATCAACATATTATACTACAGACCACCTGGACAGAATGAGAAAATGAATGAGAAAATGAGTTTAACAAATAGATCAAAAGCCTGGCAAAGAACTATGATATAGTGATGACAGCGGCCTCGGTTATCCAAATATGTAGTGGGGCTCTCTTGGTCAAAAGAAAAGTAGCTAGTAAATTCTTAATTTGCCTTGGTGATAATTTCAACTTTTAAAAGATAGAAGAACCAATGAGAAGAATTTAAATTATGAACTTGATTCTTGCCAGCAAGTAGAGACTCTTTTTTTGGTGAAAATTACAGAAATATTGGGGAAGGTAGGTCCTCACTTAGAATTTATAATAGAGGGGAAGAAAACTACACAAATTCTGACACATACCCTAGATTTAGGGAGTCAAAATTTGCAAATATTAAGAAAAAGAAAAGCTAGGCTTCTATGGATTGAAATTCTATAGGAAAAGTCAGGTAAAATAGGTAGGAAGTCATCAAGAATAAAATGATAAATAGAAAAAAGAAATAATGTTGATGAAGAATAGGATTATAAAGGAGATCAATCTGTGTGCAAAAGGAATTTACCGAACAGTTCAGATTTTTAAGATGTGTGCAGATGATGGAAGCAAGGACGGTATAATGGAGGATGAATAGAAAATTGTGACATGAACCTATAATAATAGTATAAAGATTTCTAAAGCTCAGAATAAGCTGAGTGTTGAGAAGAATGCTAAGATCAACAAGAAAGAGGAATTTTTTTTTTGTTTGTTTTCAAGTTAGGTGTACTGGGGCTCACAAAAGGAGCAAAAAAGGGACAGGATTGCTGCTCAAGATGAACAATGACAGCTGATGACTGAGAGAGGAGAGAACACAGCTCTTACTTTACTTCTTATTTCTCTACCAAGCAAAATGCATTACAAAAGATATAGTAGCATGGGAACTAGGACTTCATACATAAGATATGGAAAGCTATATTAAGGTTACAAATAGCTTCCATTAATGAGTTAAATTTCCCAAAACCAGGTGACCTGTCTCAAACTCAAAAGAACTGGCATATGTGATTGATGAGCCAACATTAGTGATCTTAGAGAAGCTATGTAGAAAGGGAGAAGTGATACAAGATGGAAGGTCAAAAAAGAAAGAAGGAAGGAAGGAAAGAATAAAGGTGATGTCTTCAAAATATAATCCAGGGTTCATGACCTCAATTGCTAGAAAAATCTGAGAGCATATAATTAAAGGAATTATTAGTGACTATCTAGAAAAGGAAGCTGTGATTACAAAAGGCCAGTGTGATTTCACCAAGAGCAGGTCAGACCACACTAAGTTTATTTCCTTTTTTGACAGTAGAGTTAAACTAATAGACCAGAAAACCTGGTAAGAGCTAGTCCACCTATATTTCAGCAGAGTAATGACAAAATCTTTATATTTTTTTAGAGACAAGATAGAGAGATGTAGATTAACCTTAGCACAATTAGGCAGATATGGGAGCAAGTTGAATAGTCAGACCCAAGCATAGTAATAGGCTGGTGGCTGGTGTAATGGGCTGATGTAAACTCAGAAGATAGTAATAGTAATGATAATAACAGCAACAACAGATAAATATTGTATAGCACTTTAAAATCTATAAAACATTTTACAAATAGTGTCTCATTTGATTTCACAACAACCCTAAGAGGTAAATACTTTTATTGTCCCCATTTTACAAACAAGGAAACTGAGGCTGAGAGAGGTTAAGTGATTTGCCCCAGGGTCACACAGCCAGTAAGTGTCAGAGGTAGGATTGGAAGTTAAATCTTCCTGACGCCAGGTCCAGTAATCTATCTAATATGCTACCTAGCTGCCTCTAAATTTGAGAGATGGAGACACTCTTGCAGGCTTCTATTCATAGATTTAAATTTGGAAGGAAACTTGAAGGTTGAATCCAACTCCCTCAGTTTACTTTGGAAGAAACTAAGTCATGGAGAGGTTAAGTGACCTTCTCAGGGTCACACAGATAGTAAGCATTTAAGGTAGGATTCGAACTCAAGTCTTCCTGACTCCATGTATAGCACTATATCTACTATACAATCTAGCTGCTAATGACTTAGTGCTGTTCCCCAGGCAGCTTTATCTTGGCTTATATTATTTAATATTTTATTCAATTAATTAGATAAAGGCATTGATGGAAGTGCTTATTCAGTTTTCAGAAGGTATTGATCTAAAAGGCAAAGCTAATACAATGTATAACAGCATTCAAATAGGAATAAATGTAAAGTCTTACATTTGGGTTCAAAAAATTAATTTCACAAGTAAAAGATGGGAAAGGACTATTAGAGAGCAGTTACTCTGAAAATGACCTGGGTTTTATTACAAGCTCAATAACAGCCGACAACATGAAATAGCAGTCAAAAGATCTTAGATTAAATTAAGAGGATCAAAGTTCCTAAGAACAGGGAGGCCAACTGTAATCTGTTTTGATCAAGTCTTATTTGGAGTATTACTTCCAGTTCGGGATGTCACCTTTTAGGAAGGACAATCAAGAAGCTGGGCAGCATCCAAAAGAGAATAATCAGGAGAGTGAAAGGTCTCAAGACCATTCCATGAATAGAGTGGTTTAAGAAAGTAGCAACATTTATGAGAAAGATGATTTAATGGGGGAGGGGGTAAATGATGAATGCAATAGTTGAAGTATATGAACTATATCTATCATTAGATAAAAGGTATGTTTGCATGGCATCCTGAACATATGTTTAATTTTAACCTGGAGCCTTTATTATTAGTTTGTAAAAGAATGTATTCTTTCAATTCAATTCAAACATTTATAAAGTGCCTGTTACATGCAAAGTAAATTTTCAGGGGGTACTAGGTACCACTGAAGGTTTTAAGATTACTCAGGCAGCAGTGTGGAAGATGGTTTTGAGAGGAAAGGAAGACCAGTTAGGAAGCCAACACAATAGTATGGGTAAGAGTAATCAGGCCCTGAATTAGGGTGATTATAGTGGATGTGGAGAGAGGATGATATATCTCAGAAATACTATAGGGGAAGAATTAACAGGATGTAACACATTATTGTATGTAAGTACTAATTAGAAGGGAAGATGAAATATGATCTTGAGATTTTTAATTTGGGAGAAGGGGGACTGGGAGGATGATGATTTCACTAACAGAAATATGGAAATTATAAGCAGAGTTAAGTGCTGAGGGTAGGGAAGATGATGATTCCAACTTGGGGCAAGTTTAGTTTGAGGTGATGGCAGGACTTTTAGCTGCAGATATCCATCAGACAGAAATACCACTCCTTTAAAGTGTATCCTATTTCTTCACACTCTAAGTATTCTGTCTCTTTCATTGAAAACTAGTTCTCTTGCTAACTCTTGAATAGTAGGTGGCTCAGTGGATAGACCACTGGACTTGGAATCAGGAGGACCTGAGTTCAAATTCAGTCTCAGTATGTGACCAAAAGCAAGTCATCTAACTTCTGCCTGCCTTAGTTTCCTCATGTGAAAAATAGGGGTAAAAATAGTACCTACTTCCTAAGGTGGTTGTAAAGATTAAATGAGATCATATTTCTAAGGTGTTTTATAAACCTTAAAGCACTATGTAAATCCTAGTTATTACGATAATTAAAGGTTTGACCTTGGACCTCTTTTCTCTCTATAAATTCTCTCTGCTAGCTCATTGATTTCTATGGTTTTAAAAATCTATTTCTATACAAAAGGCTTTCAAATCTGTATCTCCCGTCCTGGACTCTCTTTTGAGTTCTAGAAGATGTACCTACGGACCCATATCATCCTTCCTCTGAACAAAAGAAGTTGTTTCCTCTGGAGTAATAGATACCTTCCCCTACTTTCTTCTATGAGATGGGAGACCAACTTTCATTTTGTATACATAGGTATTACTTGATATTGCCCCAAAACATGAGGGTGAACAGATCACTGCAAAATTATCTTTGACCTTCAAATACACTTTAATTGAAACCTTCCATGCTTTGTGTAGCTGATAGTTCTCCTGGTTTGCTTTTCTCTTTACTGGGGTCCCAACTGTTCTCACTTCCCTATGGAGGTGTAATTTATTTCTTGTATGCAATTTGCCTTATTCTCACAACAGTCGCCTTTTATTTGAAATCTGACTAAACTATCTGCTAACATTTATGTGTGTGTGCATGACTGCCTTCTCAGGCATATTTGCATGTGATGGCACCCATTTCCAATCTTGTGATACCTATGAGAACTTCCCCAGAATAATATTTTAAAATGTATAAAATAAAATACAAAGGAAACCAATAATCAAAATGTAAAACAAAAACAAACAACAAAACAAGAACATTGACCTCAGTTTAAGAACCCCTGCCCTAAATGAAATAGATCCACTTGTTAGCAAAGTCTGTTAAATTAGATCTAATAGTCCACTTTCCTCCTCCTTTCCCCCATCAACTCCAGGTATTTCCTTACACTTCCTAGCCACTATGCTCCTTGTCCTCACTTTGAAGCAAGAAGGTTAAGGTACAAGTGGAATGAAGAGAGTGAAGCTTAACACTAAAATATGCAGTTTTCTTTTTCCAAAACCTATAATATTGTCTTTGACTCTCCCACCCACCTGTTCCCTCATAGTCAATTGTCAAGCCATGTTGATTTTACCTCAACAATATATATTGCACATACCTCCTCTTCTCTCTGTTTCCACTACTATCACTTCAATATATTATTGCCTCATTACCATCTATCTTTACTATTGCAATTGCTTCTTTAAAGATTTCTTTTTGATTCCTCTCCCTGTTTCTAATTTCTCTTTCATATAATGCTAAATAAACTTTATGTATAGATCTGACCATTGCTTTCCTCTGACAGATAAACTAAAAGATTTTGTCTCCAAAGTTCAAAATCTTTTGCCAAGCACTCAAAGCCTTCCACAATCTGACACTACCCTATGTAGCCTGGTCTTGCATAACTGTCCTCTACACACTCTATGCTCCAGCCAAAGTGTTCTACTCTTTTCCCAAAATGTTGTATAATCCCTCCTACCTTGATGTTTTTATTCAGAATGTTCCATATCCCTGGAATACTTTCCTCTCCCTCTTTAGCCCAATTTAAATGTTGTTTCCTCCATGGAGCTTTCCCTGATCTAGCATTAGTAATAACTCTGTTCCTTGACCCTTATAAAGTATACTGTTTTCTACCTGTCTAGTTCAGTTTATGTAATACTTTGACAAAAATATTACATTGATGGGAGTATTCCTTCAAATGGTTTCAACTGCAACTTATCCATATCCTATATTCTTGGCAACCCTTGTAGTGCATATCCTCCATAGACTCAACAGATAGAGGAGCCTTCCTCTAGCTCTCTTGACATGGGATGTATGTGACATCTTAACAATGGGGCATGATCATCAATTACAACTCCTCATGGCCACATGGTGCAATTTACTTACACCCAATATATACCTCTCCAATGCCTTGTAGGTGACCTACAGCTTTAATTATTTAGAAATTGTGACATTATATAACTTTTACTATATAGCATTCCTGGTAGAATATTGAAATTAAAGACAATGGACTTTTGTTCCAAAGAGAAGCTTAAGGTCATTCAAGGAACTGCACAATTTTGCAAAAGCAATTAAGCCTGTTCTCCTACTCAAATTTAGGGACAGGTGATTTTCCATTTGCAGTGTGTTTGCCCCCGAGAAACACACACACACACACACACAACACACACACACACACACACACACACACACACTGATGCCCCAGGCCTATGAGTTCTCCATCCAAAAAAAAAAAAAAAAAACAACACTATAATCTGAATAATAGGGATTACTCATGTGCTTAATTTTTTCGATAGCTTGAAGGAATTCTTTGAAGTGCTTATAGATCTCATTTAAAGGACTACAACATTCTGGGGCTTGCTAAAATCAGCACATAATCCACAAACAGGAACATCTGGGAAACCTCACCATCTATAGGGAATCCTCCTTCAATTTGGACTCTGCATTAAATACCCTCCATGATGGTGATATATACTTTTGGTAAGTATACTTCAAAATGAGTTTTAGAATTACTTATTTGTATTTTATTTCTTCACCCCAACTAGATATTAAATTCTACAAGAAAAAAGCCCTTGACTTATCTAAGGTTTGTATCTGTGACAGGGTCTAGTAGGATGATCTACACACAGTAGATTTTATCTGTTTTTTTAATAACTGACTAATATAGGCAAAAAGGAGTCTATGGATTGGTTGGGCCTTGAGAGAGAGATGTAAGAGTCATCTGTGTAGAAGTGAACTTATGCTTTCAAAAATTATTCCAAATTCACAATTAAGCTTGAAATGCAGCCCTAGCAGTTGATTTTGAATTAGAAATATCGAAGTTCAAATCCTACCTCATGTAATTACTAAGCTGCATGACCTTGGGATATTACTTAACCTCTTTCAGCCTCAGTTTCCTCATCTGTAAAATGAGGATAGTAGCAGCACATATTTCACAGGGATGAGGATGAGATTTTATATGCAGATATAGACTCCTATATATACATATGTGTATAGTGTTTTATAAAACTTAAAATACTCTATAAATAATATGGTTTGGGGTTTCTTTTTTTTCAGATGAGGGGGAGGAAGAGATAGGATGGTACAAAGGATAGAATGTGGACCTGGAATCATAAATACCTAACTTCAAATTGCACCTCATAAATTTGTTAGCGTGACCTTGGGCAAATAACTTAACCTCTGACAGTCTCAGTTTCTCCATCTGTAAAATGGTGATAATAATAGCATCTACCTCCCAGGGTTGTTTTGATGACAATATTTGTAAAGTGTTTTATAAACCATAAAGTATTATATGAAATGGAAGTGGGCGTGGGGGGCGGGGTGGAACAAACATTTATCAAGCAATGCTAGGTACTAGTTGTTGTGTTAAGCTTTACAAATATTGTCTAATTTGAAGTTCACCATGACCCTGTGAAGTAGATGCTATCTATTATTATTGTTATACTTATTACTATCATATAATTATCTTAAGAGTTGATTTTATTGTATATGCTGGGGAAAAAAACCTACTTTTTATATAACAATGAATTGACCTAAGGAATATGTTGAAGACTATAATTTACATAATCTCTGAATGTCTAGCTAGAACCAGTATAAGTGCTTAATAAATGTGCTTAATAATAATAAAGGCACTAAATAAATATTTATTGACTTGAAAGAAAACTCTAAAACCTTCTAGCCCAATCTATACCTTTGAAAAAATATCTCTCCATCAAGGAGCAGTCATTTGGCTCTTCCTTGAAGACCTCCAGGGAGAAAGAATTCCACAAAAGCAGAAGATAATACTTTGGAATAGCTCTAGGTGGTTGGATTTGGAACACAAAGACCTAAGTTCAAATCCAGGTTCTTCTAGATACTAGTTGTGACCTTCGGCAAAGCTCTTTATCTCTCTGGCCCTCGGTTTCCTTATTTGTAAAAGGAATGGCTTGAACCAGATGATCCCTAAAATTCCTATCCTCAGTGCTCAGCATAGTTCCTGGCATACAATAGCCACTTAATGTTTATTAACTGACTGACTGACTAAATCTATGATTCTTAAAATGGCTTCTCTACAACTTCTTCCTCCCCAAAATAACTAGTTCTGTCCTCTAGGACCTAGTTTAAAAAAAAAAATCCAAACTGTATTCCACATGATAGCTCTACAAATATGCTTGCAAAGACCTATCTTGTTCCTTGTAGGTGTTCATCAGGCTAAATATCACCAATTCTTTCAAATGATCCTTGCTTTCTTAGTCCCCAATAGAATGTAAGCTCCTTGAGTACAGTGTCTGAGCAACAGAGTGTTGTGTTTTTGTCTTTGTGTGCCCAGAACCTAGAAGAATTCCTGGCACACAGTGGTGCTTAATAAGTGCTTATTAAATGGATGGATGATTTTGAAGCCCTTCACCCTCTCGTGGTTATTCTATGGATGCTCATGATTTTGTCAGTCTTTCTTAAAATTTGATGTCAGAATAGAATATGGGTATTCAAACATTTGGATAAGTGACAAATACTGAAATAGGCTCAAAGCATCTTACAATTCATATTCTTACCCATAGATTTCAATTATGTTTTAAATTGAACTCTGTACCTTTCACAAACAATATGTGCCCCTAAAGTCATGGCCTGTGGAAAATAAAATATTAACAGTGTTAAAATTGACTGAGCAGGCATGACTAGGACTGGGGACCTCACTGGGGCACATGTCTTAAATGATGGCTAATTGTACCCTCCTTGTCCTACCCCACCCTCACACCTTTATCAGGAGAGAAGATGGATGAAACATTGAGTGCGATTTGTTTATTGCAGTATAAGATCTTGCAGTTTGGGGGATATGTCAGGACTATGGCACAGGTCTCCAGTGAGAGCTGAGAGTAAGGTCAGCAGCTCAGAGAGTTTCTTTTCCCAAGCATATTGGAACAAAAAGGGAAGACAATGGGAATTAGTTATCCACTGTTCTGGTCAATGTCACAATGTGGGCAATTTGCCTGCGTGGCTGACACTTCTATTTAATTCAATTGCCTTACAGGGAATAAAGAGTAACTGAACTATCCTTACTGCTCCCTTTTCCCCCTTTGGCTATGTGCAACTGGTGAGTCTTTCTGTGTCCTTTAACTCAGCTATAAGGTTTTTTTTTTTGTTTTGTTTTGTTTTTTTACTGACCTAGTTTTACTTCTCATAAACATCTGTGGTGAACCTAAAAGTATTATGGTGGAACATTTCTATTTCAGCAAAATGACTACAAAAGCAGCTTCTATTTCAGGATTTGGGTCCCATTCTATAGCTCATGGTAGAGAATTTCTCTTTAAGGTGGTATTGAGGAGGGGAAGGTATTGTTGGGGGAGTCAGAGATAATTTCTGAGCTATTTTTCCTGTGTTTTTATTACATTATAGGCTCTCAAAAGCAGAACCTTATAAAGGAACTTGGGGCCTTTCAGTCCCTAAGACTAAATGAACTAAAACTTCCATTATCTTATCATTGCAGCTGTGGGAGAGCTTCACCAAGAGCAGTGATGCCAGAGAAGGGGAGGAAGAAGGCCGAAGAAAAAGGTACTAAAGGAGAATGTCCTGCTTCTGAGCTGCCCTAGTAAGAATGATCTATGATGGTTTTGACTGTATCTTTCTGGTTGGGAGGAGGAAATGAGAAGAGAGCAGATCACCTTGTTCTCCATAGTAATACTGAATATTACAACAGTCCAACTGCTGACTTTGAAATCCACAAGGCCTTTTTGAAAGAGCCATGGTTTGGAATAGGTAGGTTCAAATCCTAGTTCTCACATTTACTATCTCTGTCATATTGGACAAGTCATAGTAGGCTTTAGAAGCATTGAAGATCACTAATTCAAACCTTGGGGCAGCTAGGTGGCTGAGTGGATAGAGTGCCCTGCCTAGAGTCAGGAAGATTTATGTTCACAAGTTTAAATCAGGCCTTAGATACTTACTAGCTGTGTGACCCTGGGTAAGTCATTTAACCCTGTTTGCTCAGTTCCTCATCTTTGAAATGAACTGGAGAAGAAAATGGCAAAACCATTCCAGTATCTTTGCCAAGAAAATCCCAAATGGGGTCACAGAGAGTTAGACAAAACTAAAAAAATGACCAAACAACAACCAAAAATTCAAACACTATATCTTACATATAAGGAAACTGAGGCTTGGAGAGGTAAAAAATAACCTTTTCAAGGTCACACAGGTAGTAATAGCAGGGATTTGACCCTGGTCTTCTGACTCCAAATCCAGCATTCTTTATCCTATATTCTGAAGTGTTACTTTCACAATAGTGAGCTTCGGTTTCCTCTCATCTGTAAAATGGAGATAATGACATTCACACTGCCTAATAGGATTGTTGTGTACAGGTACATCCTATTAATGAGAATAATCAATCCCCAGAAGCGGCCACACTATTCAAGGTTATAATTATGTAGAATATGGTAAATAGTTGCAATCTAATGAAAGCATGTGGTGTGAATTGGACCAACACAATCACTTCAGAAGATTCATCATTCATACTTAGCTGGACCTGGCAGTAAAGTAAATTAGATGCTGCTTGTAAACTCTATAGAAATGTGACTTCTTATTCATAAAAATTATTTTTTTCACTGCTTCCTCAGAAGAAAGTGAGAGGAAGAAGAGGGAAGGAAGAGAGAAATTAATGAGGGAGCAAAGGAGTAAACAAAAAGAAGGAAGGAAGTTCCTAAGGCTAAATGAACTAAAACTTCCATTATCTTCCATTATCAAAAAGAAAAAGTAACATAATAGTGAATATAACAGGGCATAATATAAAGAGTACTCAACTTTTGAGTCAGAAAAACTGGGTTCAAATTCTGGTTCTGTCACTTGTCTCCCTTTATGACCTTGAGGCCTCAGTTTCCTCTTCTGTAAAATGAAGGAGTAGGACTAGATTATTGATAAAATCTTACATTCCAGCCTTGATCCTAAAGGGATATAACAATAGCTAATGTTTATATAGCACTTCAAGGTTTACAAAGAGCTTTACAAATATTACCTTATATTGTCCTCATAGCAACCCTGGCAGGTAAGTGCTATTGTTATCCCCATTTTACAGATGAGGAAAATGAGATAGACTGAAGGTGAGTGATTTGTCCAAAGTAATACAGCTAGTAGCTTCTGAGTTAGGATCGAAATCGAGTCTAAATGTCTTGGGTTTAAGTGCTTCATTCCTACCATAGTGATAAGCATACGCATATCTACTATGTTTGAATTATTACACTGGGGTCTGGGGTTGGGGGAGATAGACACGTAAAAGACCTTTGGAGTATGGCACATACATATTTAATATGTACGCTTCCTGGGTTTGCTTCTATGTGGGCTGGGGTAGCCTACTTTGATTGGCTGTGTAATTGGAAAAGGCTGCATCTTTAAAACTAAAAGCATCCATCTCTATCTGGCTTACTTTCCTATGCACTCCTTTTCTGCTGCATCTAGAGGGTGGGTACCAGGAGCTGAACTGGGAAGGGAGGAGGGGATAGCTTCCCCACCCTCATCTCTCTTTTACCCTGGCTCCAATAAATGGTTCTGGAGGGATTTGTTTCTATTTTGTTTCATTTGTCCTTAGTTTCAGGTATCTGGCTATGATCCCCACAAACCCAGGAGTTCGAGCCATAGTGACCTTGGAGCCAAGATCCCAGGCAAGATTGTTCTAGCCAGCACTGGAAGCAGGGTGCCTGAGGCTGAGACCTAAGAAGGTTTTGGACTTGTAATTAGGACTTTGCTATATAGGAACTGAGCCAAACTGGAAATCTAATCCCCTTCCCTTCCTCTGAGATTGAAGTAGTATTGGAGAAGGAGAGGTAGGGGGATTAAGCCCCACATGTTGGGGAAGTAAGTTTGTATGTTTCTGATTATACTATTTGAAGTTAATATTCCTCTCTAAAAGCTAATCAAACTGTTAAGTGGCTAAATGGAACTAGAGGGCAGTGGACCAACCCCTACAATTGAGGGAACATCATCATTGGTGGGGGATGGAGCCACTTACAAAGAGCCTAGATACCTTCCCCAGCCACTCCCACTACCGCCAAGGGTGTCAGAGAATAGTGGGGGAAGGGTAAAATAGAAATTACCTGGTCTTCAGACAGGGTTGTGGGGTCCCTGTGTAGTCAGTGTTATATACAAATAAGTAAGATAAAACCTTCAGAAAGCTTATAGACTAATTGTTGTTATTGTTTAGTCGTTTCGGTCGCATTCAACTTTATGTGACCCCATTTGGGGTTTTCTTGGCAAAGGTACTAGAGTCATTTGCCATTTCCTTCTCCAGCTCATTTTATGAATGAGGAAACTGAGACAAACAGAGTTAAGTGACTTGCCCAGATCACACAGCTTGTATGTATCTGAGGCTAGATTTGAACTCATAAACATGAATCTTCCTGGTTCCAGGACTGGCATTCCATCCATTGTGCCACCTAACTGCCCCTATAATCCAGTAGTAGGAAGAAAAAAGGAGGAAAGGAAGGAAAGAAGAAAGAAAGGAAGGACAGAGGGAGGAGGGAAGGAAAGAGAAGAAAGGAAGAAAGGAAGGAGAGAGAGAGGGAAGGAAAAGAGAGATGGAGGGACAGAGGGATGGAGGAATGGAGAAAAAGGTCAGACTTAAAAATAGGCTTGTATCAAGTTTAAGAGCGATTAAATAAAGCTCACAAAACAACATTTTAATCATTTCAGTATAAATGGATCAAAAACATATGGATGAAATTTCCTTTAAATTTTGTATGGGTTAGAAAATCAAAATGAAAAATGCCTAAGGCACAACACATTTTGTTTTTATTTTGAATTTCTAAAAAATGTGCCTATCATAGCAGCCTCTGGGTACAGATACCAAAAAGAAAAAAAAAAAAGAAAGCACAATTAATGACAAACTCAACAGCAGAACTCCCATATCCCCAAACCTCATATCCCCCATTCTGTCATCCTATTAGTCTGAAAAATCAGCTTCCCTTCAAGATGCACCAGCTATGACTTGGGGATGGCAGTGGGGAGACCAAGTTCCTAAATCTCTGCTTGTTCATTTAGAAATTGGGGATGATAATACTGTCTTTGTGGGAGTGCAACGAGAATTGAATTAATATTTATGAAGAGCTTTGACAATGGAAAATATTATCCTGATGGTAAATATAAATGTTGGCTTTCTTTTCTGAGATAATTGTGAACTTAGCACCAGGCCACAGAGATCTCCCCAGAGAAGTCTGCAGCCTTTCATGAAAATTCAAACTACAGGCCTGACCACTTGGAGAGATTAAATTCATCATCAGTTAATACAGGAGCTAACTGAGCACATCTCATTGTATGAGATCACATATTTAGAACTGTAATCACAGAATCCATAGAGACCTTCCTTGCTTTTGTAAAGAAACTGAGTGTTTGACCTGCCCAGGGTCACACAGTTAGTAAGAGTATGAGGTGAGATTCAAACCCAGGTCTTCCTGACTCCATCATTATATCCATAATACCAAACTGCCAGGTAAAACTCTTCTGGGAATAAACAAGATATACCTTGTCTTAAAGGACCATAAAATCTTGAGGAGACAAGATGGAAAAAAGTTGAGAATAACATTTAAGATATGTTTGTATATGCATAGTTATATCTATGTATATATCTATATGCATTTAGGTATATATCAATATGCATATATATCTATGTATATATGTTTGTGTAGGCCAATGTGACCCAAAGGGCAATGTACACCCATTTTTTCCATAGAAAAACAGGGTAGGTAAACACAGCCAATGATGATTTTGTGCAAGAAAATGCAAGATGATATATAAAGTACATCATCAAGGGCATATCAAAGACATGACCATCAAAGAAAGGTAGACAAGATATCAGGACCTTACCAGCCCTACTATTGTTAGTTTTTTACACAGTGCAACTCCTAGGTGAAAGGGTATTATTTTTTCAGCAATTCACCTCTAACTTTGGTGAAGTGGGGTTAAGGGGAATCATGAATTATTTGAGTGCTTTCCACTTTTCAATTTGTTCTCGGGCTCCTATGAGTCCATTGCATCTCATACATTCTCCGTAATGGGTAAAAGAAAGATATCGCATGCGCAATACCTGTGCTAAACATTAAGGGCCTGTGGAGGAATGGAAGACTCAATTGCCCATTTCTGGGGAAACAGATAGGAGATACACCTCCACGTTGTTCAAGAAATTCCCCCGGTGCTTCTGGGATGGGGGCAAAAAGCAAAGGGAGAAATAACTCTCTCATGGATAAGACCCCCAGGATTGAACCCAGATTGTCTTTAAAGGGAAGGAATTGGGTCATAAATGACATCTTAGGTCATTTAGTAAAAGTGAGGGATAATTGATGGATAACCCTAGTATTGCACTGGTACTCACAAAACATTAAAACACCTATAGAGGGGCAGCTAGGTGGCACAGTGGATAGAGCACCAGCCCTGGAGTCAGGAGGACCTGATTTTAAATCCAGACTCAGACATATAACACTTACTAGCTGTGTGACCCTGGGCAAGTCACTTCACCCCATTGCCTAGCCCCCCCCCCAAAAAAAAATACCTATAGAGTTGAGTGGACCCTCTACAGAAGATGTACAGAATCTTCCATAGATAAGACTTACCCAGGAGAGAAGGCATGACAGTGTTCTAATTTGCACCAGTGGAAAGAATATTCACAATGATGAAATTATGGATCCACCAATGTATTAAAAAATATTTGTAATGAAAGGCATTGTTTCAGATATCCCACACTCCCAACTGAACAAATTCCAGTGCCTCCCTTTCCCTACAGCATCAAATATAAAATTCTCTGTTTAACATTAAAGGTCTTTAATTGCTATTTTTCCAATTGTTGGGTTTTTTTTGTTTTTTAGTTTTTTTTCTGCTTTACTGCCATCCATGTACTCTATGATCCAGGGACACTGGCTTACTTGTTGTTCCTCATATACAGTACATCATCTGACTCCATAGCTTTGTACTGGCTGTGCTCTAGTATGAGACATTCTCCTTTTTCACCTTTGTCTCCTAGAATCCCTGGCCTCCTTGAAAACTCAGGACAATCTCACCTTCTTCTGGAGGCCTTCTTTCTACTCCCTTTTTACTGTTAGTACCTTCACTCTGAGATTAACTTCCATTGACACTGTATGATATATATGAATATATATACACACTATATATCTTTCTATTTCTATCTATATGTCTTACAAGTAAATAATTACTTTTTGCATTGTCTTCCCCATAAAAATTCGGCCTTCTTGAGAGAAGGAACCAAGTTTTTGTCTTTCTTTGCGTATACTTAGTACAGTTTCTGGCACATAGTAATAATTATTTAGTAAAGACTTGTTGATTGATATTTATGTAGAAGCTGATCTGAATAACTCTACATGTCAATTATAGCACATGTGGATTTCATAAAACACTACAAAATTTCAAATCCCATGGAAGAATACCACGGGATTTTAAGATGGCACCAGTTTTGTGAGTTCCTGGGAGTTGTATTTTGAAGGAGACAGTTTTCTTCCTGTCCTTGAAAAGACAGTGGGAGTGGTGCTTATCTTTTCTTTTCCCCTATAAATGCAGAAAGAAAACTCTCTGAAGGGGTGGAGTTGAGGGCAGTGGCTAGGAAATAGGAAATGCCTATGTAACACAGGAAATGTATGACTTGTCCTGTCTAGTAATGTCCACATTCCAAGGTAGGGGTGAGAGGAGTATTTTTCCCTTTTTCTATACCCTCTATTTCCCTTTTTCTATATCCCTCATACCCAGACTGATATAGATATTTCAAAGGTAAGGCTTTAGTTGACTACCCTAGAATCATAAGCTTAGAATCATTTGCTACTTATTAGCATAGTGCCTAGCACATTGTAGGTGCTTGATAAATGCAACTAGACTTGATTTGACTTGAGTACTTTTGTGACTTTGAATGATTCATTTTACATCTCTGTTCTCACCTACAAAATGAAAGAGTTGAAATAGATGACTCTAAAGTTCATTTCTTTTTCTAAACAGTATGATCCTATGAATAGCCATCATTCCCTTCCAATTTCACAATTTCTAGTTCAGGAAATTGTTCCAGATCCAGGAGAAGGCAATACTCACTCTGAATCCAGTTTTCTGCCTCTAGACATTTAAAAACACACACAGATATGAATGAAAAGAAGGAATGAACCAAGATGTGAACATCTGCATGAAAGCCTATTATTTAGTATTAGTTAGAAGTACTGTGCCTAGAAGCAAAGAAGCATTTAAGGAAATAAATGTATATTTTCATTCCTTGGCTCCAACATGAGCTAAGAGAATAACCAAACTCTTGTCCAAGAGGAACTGGTTCAGCTACTCTGCTCTATCAGTCATTCAATCAAAAAACAATCATTCAATCAAAAGCCCTAAAGTTCAAGTGTCTTATACTTAATTTGCAATAGATTCATTAATCTATTGATTCTGTTTAGCCCAAGTCACAGGTAGCTCCATATTTGCATCACAAAAAATTTAGTTGGTTTTGATTGAGTTTAAATGAATCTACATTGTAGTGTAGGGTATCTGAAGCAATGCTTTCATTACAAATATTTTTAATACATTGATCAATCCATAATTTCATCAGTGTGAGTATTCTTTCCACTGGTACAAACTATAACAGGATAAATAAATGTTACAACGGTTGCTTCTTGATTTTTTTAAGGAGGCAGCAGCTAGGTGGCTCAATGGACGTAGAGTCAAAAAGACTATACTTCAGGAAAATTAGTTTGGTAGCTTAGTGGAGGACAGATCAGAGTAGAGAAAGATATGTAGAGTTAGGGAAAACAACTGAAAGACTATTGTAATTGTCCAGGTGATGAGGACCTATGTTAATACGATTGCTGTATCAATGTATTTGAGAGAAGGTAGAAAGGCAAGGTAGAAGGTAGGAAAATGCAAGATTCGACAAGACTACACAAATACGATTAACATAGCTCTTGGCTAATAACCTTGGGGTATTATTCACAGCAAATATACTTGAAAAATATGTGCAATAGACATATCACAGTATAAACTATTGTCAGACATTGTTCAATGCTTGCAAGTCTAAATTACATGCAAGACATAATGCATTCATATTTTACTATAGTACATGTACATCCATAGAACACAAGCCAAAATACACAACAAGCAAAAATAAAGTAATAATAACAGCAATGGCCTACAAAGTAACAAAGCATGTAACACAGAAACATGGGTACAAATGAACAAGACAAAAAACTATACATAGTTAACAGACTAAATTAGCCACAAAGCCACAATATATTCATCATGCTAACACAAAAGTTATTCAAGAGTCCCAAGTCAATGGTCAAATAGTCCTACCTCTCCTGTGACCTTCTGACAGATTTGCCTCTCTCCCTGAGCTAGTTTTTGATAGGGGCTGATCATAATTCTCACCAGAATTATAGTCTGGTTTTCCTAAGCTTGAGTAGGCCCAGGTAGACCAGCAGTGTGACTCTTCTGTGTAAGGTATCCCTGTCCTAGGAGTTCAAACAGCTAACATACTAGCAAAAAAAGTGTTGCCTTTCAATTCAATCCTCTTCCAATATTCAGACAGGTTGGAAGGCAACAGTACAAAGAGTTTTCTTCCTGAAAAAATGTCTGCTTCTGAACAGTTTTCTGGAATAGGCTTTCTTTGCATGACTGGCATGTGCTCTCTTTCACTGGAATCTAGTCAGTCAGTCAACTAGTTCATAAGCATTTATTCAGGGTATGGTATTTATAAGCACTGCTCTAAGCTCAGGAGATACACAGAAAAGCAAAAAAAAAAAATAGTCTCTGTTCTCAAGGAGCTCACCAGCCTTATGGGGGAGACAAGATAATAATATATGCAAACGATAATAAATAAACAAGATATAAAAAGGATAATTGGAGGTTGTCCCAAGGGGAAAGGCGTTAATATTAAAGAAGACTGGAAAAAACTTTTTGCCAGAAAGGACTTTAGGCTGAAACTTGAAGGAAACCAAAGGAGCCAGGAGGCAGAGACAAGGAGAGCATTCTAGTCTTGGGGGACAGCCAGGGAAAATGCTCAGAGTTGGGAGATGGAGTATCTTGTGCATGGAACTGCAAGGCGGCCAGAGCCACTGCATGGTAGACTATGGGGAGGGGACTGAAGTATAAGAAGACTGGAAAGGGAGGAAGAAGGCCGGTTATGAGGGCTTTAAAAGCCAAACAGAAAATACTATATTTGATCCTGGATGTAATAGGAAACTACTGGAGTTTATCAAATAAGGGTGGGACAGATATTATCAGTGTGTGATTTGGGAAGATCAATTTGATAGCTGCGTGGAGGATGAATTGGAGTGGGAAGAGGCTTGTGGTAGGGAGACCAATCAGAAGGCTTTTGCAACCATCTATGATTGAGGTGATAAAGGCCTGTACCAGGGTGGTGGCTGTGCCAGAAGAGAGAAAGGAGCATGGATAAGAAATGTTTGCTGATGTTGTTCAGGTGTGTCCGACTCTTTGTGACCCCATGGACCATGACTTCTAATTGTATATGCTCTTATATACCTTGCAAAGTAGTCAATCACCATCAATCTAATGCTTTTATTCTTATTATCACCTTCTAGCTATAAGAATTCAATGCAGACAAGTTCCAAAGGTTTTCTTTTTGTTGCTGTTCATTTGGTCAGTTGTGTCCACCTCTTTGTGACCCCATGGAACATAGTATGCCAATACTGTCCATGAGGTTTTCTTGGCAAAGATACTAGAGTGGTTTGCCATTTCCTTCTCCAGTGGATTAAGGCAAACAAAGGTTGACTTAACTACACAGCTAGTAAGTGTCTGAAGTCACATTTGAACTTGTCTTTCTGACTCCAGGTCCAGTGCTTTATCCACTGAACCATCTAGTTGCTGCTTCCTTTTTAAAAAAGATGAAGAAGCAGCCTTTGTAATATTTATTTATCCTTTAAGTAGGTCTTGAGGTGTAGAGTAGGAGAGAGTAGAGAGTAGAGACAGGTTTAATATAGCTAATGTTTCTGCCATTGATGAAATATGGTACAGGTCCAGTAAAGGTGAATCCCCTTGTTAACTGCCACTGACAGCAGGGAAAAAATAAAGGCAAAAAGAAATCTAAAAAAAAAAAAGATTTTCTAGTATTCATATTCACCAAATATGCAGCACAAATTAGTATTAACTTTTCTTTGCCCACAGCAAGCAAAAGTCTCACACTATTTGGTGGCATTTAGGACCCTTTCATACAAGTAAAATCAGTTGTTTTTTTTGTTTGTTTGTTTGTTTTTCCCTAGCTCTAGGGCCCTTCCTTGATTTATATGTCCTAAGTCACCATATAAAGTTTTTTGAGTACTGTGTACTGAGTAATACCTACTGCTTCCTTGTACCATGTGTATGATCCATGACAGTCTCAACAATAGGGTGCCTTCAAGGAACTGACATGTGATTCGTTTGGCCTCACCATCTTGCTTTTTTGACTTGGATCACATCATGAAGGCCTTTATCAGCTATCTGTTGAAAGCTAGTTTAATGAAGCACAGTTCACATAGGCTGCTGGCATCCTCAAATTTTAGCTGACCTGCCATTTTCTTGTAATCCAGCTCCTCAGGCCTACATGTAACCTTCACTCCTTATTTAGGAATCACTACAGCTTTGGTCTTGTGTGGCCTGTGTGACATTAGCTTTCCCTGGCTGAGAGATCATGCTGAATTTAGAGTTGGTTGCTGTAACTTCCCATCTCTGGTAAGCAACATTCTGTGTGGTGCCATAAGCTGCCAAAGCGTTTTCACATTGATCATATCATTCTACTAACCCAGAGAGAATTTAATTCTGACCTAAGCCATTAAATCTATTAAAAATCCCTGATTCAAAGACAGAAGTTGAGATAGTTATCCTAAAAGCAATGTGTAGGGTATGGAAGGTGGTTACAGAAGATGAGAAATGTTTGGGAGAGAGCTGAGAGGCAAAGATTTTTGAAGCTCTAAAAGCAAGTACAATGCCTTCCCCTCCACCCCCACCAAGGAAGCCTTCCCTGATCCTTTTTGGGAGTAGCAACCTTAGGCCTCAGACTTGGCTTTATGTTTGTTTTGGACAGCTCTTTAACACATTTATGACAGTTGCCTTCACTTCTGTCTTATTAACCTCCATCCCTACTCTAAGCCCCATTAGGCTATGAGCTCTATGAAAAAACTTGCCCTTTCTTCTTTAAACTTGGCATATCTCTTGATATCTAGAGCAATATTTTTCCACACAATAGTTATTTAACAAATACTCATTGTTGAACTTCTGAATCCTATATCACCACATAACAGAGATCCAGGAATGCTGTGCCCAGGGGATCTGAATTGCAATGGGATAGTGCTAGGATGGAAATGGAGGAATTCATCTTGGCTGCATCCAAAAGGGGAAGGAAGTACACCATCTGGTGGCTTTGTATTTTAATTAATTTTTCTTGCTAACTAAGTGCCAAATTCTGTTGTTTCTCCACTGATGGACTCTGTGTGTGTGTGTGTGTGTGTGTGCGCATGTGCGCGTGTGCTTTCAGCACCCTCTAAATTTTGACTCCCTGAGGCAATACCCTGGTTATCCCACCATAATTATGACTCTGTCTGGAAGTTTGCCCCCAAGATTCCTTCAATATCTTTCATCATCAATCTTTCCTTAACTACTAGTTCCTCCACTCCTGCTTATAAGCAATTCCAGATGTCCCCCATCCTGTACAAAAATCATTACTTGACCCATCAATGTCCTCAAGCTCTTGTCCTATCTTTCTTCTCACGTTCAAAGTGACACTTTTAGAAAAAAATCATCTATGCTCATTGTCTCTACTTGCTCACCTTCTATTTACTTTTCAGCACTTTGCAATCTGGCTTCTGCCTCTACCATCCAAATGAAGTTGGTCTCTGCAGTGAGCTTCCAAATACTAAATCTAAAGGCCTTTTCTGGGTCCTCAATCCAGCTTGACATATTTGCAACATTTGGCACTATTGGCCACTGCTCCTAGGTATTCTCTTCTTCTTTGACTTCCATGTCACTACCCTTTCTCTTTTCTGATTTTTTTTTTTGGTTAGGCAATGGAGTTAAGTGACTTGCCCAGGGTCACACAGCTAGTAGGTGTCAGGTCTTCCTGACTCCAGGACCAGTACTCTATCTACTGCACCACCAGCTTCCCCATCATATCCTTTCTCATTCTACTCTTATCTGACCACTTCTTTTCTAAATCTTTTGCTACAAAATCCTTTGACTTCCACCCTATAAGTGAGGGTATTTTCAAAGTACTGATAAGAACATTCTTCTCTTTTTTCTCTAAAGTGGTGAGGAACTCACCTCAAGGCCTCAAGGCCCTTTGACTGAATCCAAACTTCACAGTGAAGGCACAGTGCAGCCGCACTTGAGGACCTAGAGGGCCATATGTAACCTTGAGGCCTCAGGTTCCCCACCCCTTAAACTCTTTCTTATTGATCTCATCTGCTCTCAAACCAATTTTCTTCTTTCTGCAGATGACTCCAAAAATCAATCTATCCAACCCTAACCTTTCTCTTGCATCTGGGTGTCCTAAGAAACATTTCAAACTCAAAATAATCAAAATGGAAAGCATTTTGCAAACTTTAAAGCACAATTAAGTTTCAGTTATTATTATTCCACCATGTTACTAAGATGCTCAAAACGTTTCAGTGTTTCTCTGTTGTAACAAATATTGAAAAGAAAAAAGAAAAATAAAAGTTCCTCAGCCAGATGTTCAAATCCAGCTCCCATCCTATTTTCTTGTCATTTCATATTGCTTCCTTTCCTTCTCTCAATGTTCCAGTCAAATTTGCTCACTAGTTAGTCCCCAAATTCAAGGCTCTATCTCCCAGCTGTTGCTTGACTTTGCACAGGTCATTTCCCAATCTTAGAACATCTTCACATCTACCTCTTAGAACTCTTAAATTCCTTCAAGGTCATCTTAATGTAACACTTCTTACAGGGAGCTCTTCCTGATTCTACTCATCATTTGCACTCTCTCTCAAATTATTTTGTATATATTTATGTGTGTGTGTGTGTGTGTGTGTATATATATGTGTATATATATGTACATATATATTTATGTTTATGAGTTGAATCCCCTCAGTAGAATGTAAGCCCTATTGGAGCAGGGACCATTTTTCTTTTGCTTACTGAACTGAATCAATTAAAAGTACTACTGAGATTAGCCATCCTAAAGTGAGAAATGTGTGCTTAAGGCCTTACCCCCTTTAAAACAATATGTTTTTAAAGGATAGTGAGGGATCTGGAAATCATGCCAAATGATCATCAGTTGAAAGATCTGAGCATGTTTAGCCTGAAAAAGAAAAGACTTAGAAATGACCCGATAGCTATCTTTGAATCATTGGAAGGCCATGAGGAAACACAGTGTCTCGTATATGTTCTTGTTATTGTTGGTCAGTTGTTTTTCAGTCATGTCTGACTCTTCGTGACTCCATCTAGGGTTTTCTTAGCAGAGATACTGCAGTGGTTTGCTATTTCCTTCTCTAGCTCACTTTACAGATGAGGAACTGAGGCAAACAGGGTTAAGTGACCTGCCCAGGGTCACACAGTAAGTATCTGAAGCCATTTTTGAACTCAGGAAGACGATTCTTTCTGACTCCACTGCACTATATCCACTGTGCCACCTAGCAGCCCACCTTGTATATAATAGATAGTTAATTAATGTTTCATGAATTCTGTTACAACTAAGTGATACAACGGTTCTGGAGTCAGGGAGAGGAGTTCAAATCCAGCCTCAGACACTAACTGTAATCCTGCTGTACCTCAGTTTCTCCATCTCTAAAATGAGGATAATGATAATATTTATCTCTGAGGGTTCCTGTGAGGATGAAATGTAAAGCTCTTTACAAATTTTAAAGTACTGATTAAATGTTGGCTTATTGTTACTATTACTATTTCTTTAGAATTCTATTGTTCAGTAATACTACAGCTTCTTCATATTTTCTGCATTATTCAAAGTACCAATAGCCTCATTAAAAAACAATAAGAATATTTGTAAGGTGGTTTAAAATAAGCATATCCAAAAAGGACTGCACATGGAGTTTGCTACTCATCTGTTTCAATATCATATTCTATAGGAGAAAATGAAAAGTAACACAGGAAAAAGCAATCTCACATTCGTGAGCAAATCAATTAAGAAGTTTGGAGAATTTATCATAAAGCATGACACTTGAGGGTTTTTTTTCCTGTAAATTCACCAAAGAAAAGAGGTAATGCAATAAATGAAGAATAAGAATGAGCCATACATCTCTCTCCATCACAATAATCCCATCTTCTGTCATCAAAATATTCCTTTCATTGGAAATCCCAAGCTTCTACTTTGTAAAATAGGTTTCAAGTGGAAGAGTCTGATAATTGAGACTGAGCCTTACTTGGAAAATCAAACAGTAACTTCCACTTTTATAATGTTATATATTTAAGGAAGTCATTCTCTCTTGGTGCTTTACGTGTGTGGAGTCATTCAACAACAGATGTAATGATTTTCATGCTTTTGGACCCATCTTGTGGTAAAAGGGTCATGCATGATCACTTATTAAGCACTTAAACTATGCTAACATGGTTCAGATATGGCCTGTGGGAGTCCTTCTGAGAAGATGGGCAAAGCTAGTTGCCATCTCAAAAGTACAAGGAGCCCCAGGTGAAAGTCACTGATGTTACAGGTACTTCAGTACCCCCTTACCTCTTTCCCTATGAGAATCAGGTCTGGAGTTCAACAATAGAATGATAGAAGAGGTCATTTTCACTAATGACCAATTTGCTCAATGGGCACAATGAGCTGTCCATTGCTTAGCTTTCTCTCTTGCCACTTAACTAGTTCATCTTTTTCAATCATTCATTACTTTGATGACACCTTTTATTTTGCCTTTCCTTTGTAATTCCTGGTTTGTAATTTGCTGAAGTTTGCCATACCCACCACGCACCTCTCCATTTATCTTTGGGTGATTTTCAGTCTCTGTACATGGCTAGGAATTAGGTGAAAGCTGATATAATTATCCCCAAGTTACAGATGGTGAACCTGAAGCACAGAGATGAAGTGACTTGCCTATGATTACAAGAGTAGTTAATAAAAGATCAGAATCTTTTGATTCCTCATCAAGACTCACAGATTATTAAAAATAAGATAAACCTTAGAATATGTCTAGCCCAACCCCCTCATTTTACAGATTAGGAAACTGAGGTTCAGAGAGATTAAGTGACTTGTCCAAAGTCAGATCATAGGATATCTTCTCATAGATTTTGACCTGGAAGGGGCTTTAGAAGGCATTTTCAAACTCTCTTCCTTTATAGATTCGAGTACTCTAATCTACTCTAAGTCTCAGAGAAACTAAGGGACTACCCTGATGTGGCAGAGCTGGTAAATATCAGATCTCAGATTCAAATACAGGTCCAACAATATTATTTTTATCTAACGCCCCATACTAGTTAATGACACAATGCAGTTTCCTGACTCCTGGTACAGTGTTCTTTTATCTTTCCATCATCTCCCAAGCAATAAGCATTTATTAAATACCTCCTAGCTGTTGGGAACTATGCTCAATGCTAGAGACTTGCTATAATGTTTCCTCTTGCCTAGAAGAAATTATGTTAATAGCCTGTAGGTCAGAAATACGGGCAGTTAAGGCAAGTACACTGGAGAGGTTTTTGAGGAGGCCTAGCTTCTAATCCAAACTCAGGTACATACTTAGGACATTTCTGCTCTCTGAGTCACAGTGGGGAAATATGAGGGAATGATGTAAGAAAGAAGAAAAATAACAGCTCCTAAGGCCACTAGTTTGCCACATTTCAAGAGTTAACCTCTCTGGAAAACTGCCTTACCTAGAATGACGCGCATATCCCAATGGATGCCAGACAACTGAAATTTTACTGTGTTTTGGCCTAGCCCAGACAATTAACCCCTCATTGCCTCAGGGCCCTAAGTTAAATGGATATAATGATACCTATCCCTGCCTACTTTGTAAAGATTCAGAAAGATAACTGGGAGTACATAAATTCAAGTAAAAAAAAATACTTTTGGAAGAGGCTCTGAGCTAAAGAAGTGCCATGGGGCAGTATTACTATAAATGGATTCTCTGTAAATCAAGGGGAATTCAAGTACCAGAAATGTAACCACAAGTCAATGAAAAACCTTATGCTTTCTCTGATAGCTACTAGTTCTCAAAAAACCTAATGAACAATATCTACTAAATTCCTTTTACTTTAAAGGAAGCCAAAGAAATCTACAAATTCTGCCCTTTTTCCATAGGAAGGGTTCTACCTATGATTCATACAAAGTCAACATGGGAGTCACTATGCCAAAAGGTCAACTAGCAAGTTCAGCATCTGCCCTAAAGTCCTCCTCTGAGTCCTCATCATGATGGAGAGGCAACCCTTGGTTCTCAAAAGCTATGCTAACAGAACACAAGCTCTGGCAAATCCTACCAAATAGGAAAGGTTTAGTATAGACCCAATAATGGACTATAAACAGATAAAATCCTTAATAATGGTATGTGTCTGGCTTATGCTAAGTGCTAGAGATACAAAAACATAATGGCCCCACTCTCAAGAAGCTTATGTTCCAAGAAGAAAAGACAAATCATAAAGGGGACCTGGAAAGGGTGGGAGGGGTGGGAGAAATGTACCAACAGCTGGTATAGAGGTAGCTGAATCGCTCATGATCCAGAAGTTCTAGGCAGGGACTAATCAATCAAGGAATTGTCCTTTGGGGGCCAGGTAGCCAATGTGGAGTTGGAGCAACCATGTATAGTAGTGGAGGAGGCTAGAGGGTGAGTGAATTTATTTCTCTGTAAATGAGAAGGCTGGACTAGATAATCAGAGTCACAGAATTTCAGAATTGTAAAGGACCTCAAGGATAACCCTAGTTCACTCATACCAGAAAAAAAAAATCTCTTTAATAGGAAGTAGCATGTGATAGCAGAAAGGGCACTGAATTTGGAATCATAAGACCTGAGTTCAAATCCCAATTCTGCCATTAATACTAAAGTCACCTTGATCAAGTTATTTATTCTCTCTGGGCCTCAGTTTCCTCATCCATAACATAAGGAGGTCAGACTAGATGACCTTCCAATTAAGTTCATTGGAAGGTGAATTTCCAATTTAGATTGGTGCCTTTCAGTTTAGATCTTTGAACCTACTAGATCCTTTGATAATAAGAACTGACGTGTATCTGTCATTCAAGGTCCAGCCTGGAAATGAAGAGGATCACCCTAAGGAAATGAAAATATTAGTTATTTTTTAATTCATCTCAAAAATAATTAAAAACTCCTATTTTGTGTAAGACATTGTATTCAGCACTAGGGATAAAAAGACAGGAATGGTACTGATCTGGTGTATATTAGGAGTTTGACTCCAGTTTTGAAAAACTATAGACTAAGGATCACAGATTTGTAGCTGGGAGGGACCAAAGAGGTCATCTAATCCAAGGCCTCATTTTACTGATGAGGATAAGGAAACTGATGCCCAGAGGGTTAAGTGAATAAATGAAAGAAGTAACATTTGAACCTGGGTCCTCTGACTAAATCCATTGTTCTTTCCACTGTACAACACTTGAGTTAAGGACTTAACAAGCCTCATGGAGGGAACAATGAAATTATGAATCTTTGAATGTACTCAATAAAAACACTCAAAAACAGTACATAAGTGTGCATGTCAGGTAAATATTTCAATGCTGTGTCTCTTCCCTCCCTTCAATATGCTTAGAATAAAAATTTGAAGATACCTAATAAATATTCATCTATTTGGACCATACACAACTGTAAATTACCTCCCAATTGCATGTTGTAAATCTTATATGTACTTAGTTACTTATATGCTGTCTCCTCCATTAGAATGTAAACTCGTTCAGGACCAGGACCACATTTTTTTTTTTTGCCTTTCTTGGTATCCGCAGCACTTAGCACAGCACCCAATAAATGCTTGTAGACTAACTGGCTGAAGTGAATTATGCTCAAAGTTCTCTGAACTCAACTTCACAAGAAATCTGTTCTTCTGAATGTCTTACTCACTTTGCTATATAATGTTATCTATTTTTCTTGATTTGTTTCTATGCCTAGGGCAGCAAAAAATGGATAATAATATAAGAGATCAGGAGCTGTGAAAATGATTCTTCTGAGGCCCATGCCCTTTAAGGTCACTGAATAAAGGTTGAACTCCAATAGCACTGCGAAGAGGCTTTCTATGATAAAGGAATTGGGGGTCTGGGGGTGCTGGGGGTGGAGTGGAAAAGAGAGTGGGAAGGAAGCACTGAATAACCAAACTCTTGGCTCCCAGTCACCAACAATGTCAAATTCATAACAATAGTGAGCAAGAAACACGGTGGGGATAAACAACTTCCATTGTCCTCTAATATAAAATGGCCAATTAAGGAAACACCTACACACAAGGGACACTTTTAACCAAAGGAAAATAACCTCATAATAACAACTCAAAGTTTGATGAGGAGCAGCAGGGAAGATAATCAAAAAGGCCCAATGCACATAGAAAACAGGTACTAGAGTAATGAATATCTTTGTCTTTTCAAAGTAGCTGCTGCACATTATAACAATCACAAAGAAATGAAGGAGACAATGATAAGTGCACAGCATGGAAGGAAATGCATATCAAATTTTTAGGAGAATTGGGATTGGTAGTAATAAAAGAAATCAACAGTAATATTAATTTTCAAGGGTTTAAAAGTACATTTCATCAACACCATTAAGAGGGCCTTTTTTACTGTTTTTATTGATTGGGAAATTGGCAAAGTTTTTGTTAGATTTATTTTCCAAGGCTATTCCACAAGGATTTTTATTATTCTTCAACATTTCCAGAGCAGCAGTAAAGTCTTATGTGGAAAAAAAAAATTATATAGTGTTTTGCAAACTTTATTGCTTTTGCTATTCATAACAGCTCATTTAAATAAGTAGTACCAATATTAATATTTCCATTTTGCAGATGAGGAAACTGAGGTCCAGAGAAGTCAAGTGATTTGACTCAGGACAAAAAGCTAACAGATAGAACAAGAATTCAAACTCAAAACTTTTCTGATTCCTCATCCAGCACTCTTTCAACCATATTGTGCTACTTTTCTTCTAGCGCTGGAACTGGAGACATGGTTGTAAATCCTTCTGCACCTTTTAGATATTGGTCCCTCTCACTCATGGTAGAACTAACGGCATACTATGGCTAAGCAAGAACCTAAAAAACAGTGACAATGTGGGGATTTATTTTGACTCCTTTATAAAACGTCTGGAACAATAGGTGAAGGGCTGAACAAGTAGGAAATAATAAAAAATGGGGACACTGAGTTATTTGCAGACTTTAGCTTATATCTAAGATAACAAAGAAAATGAATTATAATGTCAAAATAAGAAAACTGAAAATACAGCACCAGAAAAAAAAAAGAGCATCATCTGGGAATCATTGCAAGGAATTCAGGATATCTAAAGATAGCTTCCTTTCTCTTTCTTCCTTCTTTCTCTCCTTTCTTTCCTCCCTCCCTTCTCTTTCCTCTCCCTTCCTTTCTTCTTTCCTACCTTCTCCACTCTTATTTTTTACCTCCCTCCTTTCTTTCCTTCCTTCCTTCCTTTCTTCCCTCTATTTCTTCCTTTCTTCTTTCCTCCCTCCTTTTTCTCTCTTTCTTCCTTCTTCCTTTCCTCCCCTCCTTCCTCACTTCCTTCTCAAACTCTTCTACTGCCCTGTGTATAGCTCCTCACAGGCTCAAAATCCATCATTTTTCTCCTCAAAATTTTAGGGTTACATTCACATGTATGAGTCATCACATGATGACTCAAAGAATTGAGAAAATCAGAACTACATTTCCACATATGAACATAGTGATAAAAGAGAAGTGAGCTGTCCACATCTGCCATGAGATTCTGAAAGCGTTGATTATCTCTCTATAGCTAGGTGCCACAGTGGATGAAGTCTAGGACTTGGAGTCAGAAAGGCCTGAATTTAAATTCTGCCTCAGACACCCGCTAGTTGTGTGATCCTGGACTAGTTACTCATCTTCTCTGTGTGTCTGTTTCCTCATCTGTAAAATGGGACTAGTGATAGCATCTATCTCATCAGATTGTTGTGAGGATCAAAAGGGTAATCATATGTTAAGTGCTTTGCAAACCTTACAAAGTATTATATAAATGCTATTTATCTCAGTTGTTCCTCTTCAAAATAAAAACATTAAATTAGCCAAAATACTTGGGTAGTAGAGAGATCACTGTCATATACATATATATATATATACACACACACACATATATATGTATACACATATATATGCATACACACACACACACACACACACACACATATATATATATATATATGTAAAAGATGGTCATCATTATAGATTTGATGAGGTTTAGAAGTTAGGGATCCTGGAATCCCAAAATCACGACACTCAAATTCTGCCTGAAAGAATTCAACCCAAACCTTCTTCCAGCCAAAAATAAGGTTTATTGAAGATTCACCATATTAGCCAGACTCTTAAAGAATCTGATCATCTGTGGGGTATTGGCTAGATTGTGAAAATCTGAGCAGTGGCTAAATTATAAGAATCAGAGCATCTTAATGGACACAAGATGGACCTTATATATGGAAAGACTATGGGAGGGATCTAGGAGTGGCCAAGTAGTCTATGAAGTAATAGAACTCCAGGGGTAGCCAAGAGAGAATGAAGACTAGATAGGATTAAGGGTGGGAAGTGACCAGGGAACATAGGGAGGTCTAGGCTAGGTTAAGGGTAACAGAATTGGGAGATTGGGTATAACCACAATGAAAAGCCAGTTGATGGGATTATAGCCTCAGGGGAATGCCGGAGATTAGACCATGTGGGAAAGTCCAGGGCTTTTCCTTTTTGGGGTCTAGCTCCCATCCTCATCAGATTGAGCTAGTAAAAATGTAAAATTTTTTAAAGGCAAATGGAAATAAACTAATATATGTAGAGGAGGAAAAGATGTATAAAAATAAATGCCTCCCATAAACCTTATTTTGGTGCCTAATTGTGGTATAATGGTGACCCTGGGTTCTCAGACCATTGAAAAGCAGATAAATATAAACAAAAAGACCACACTGAAGATAATCCCAGTGTATACACAAATATCAGCCGTAAAGAATGAAATATGTAAAGTCTATGGTGAATTTAAAATAATGTTCCAAACCAAGCTATGATATTTTGTCATTATCAAAAGTAGACATAGGGAAAGAGGGGAGAAATAAATTGAGACATATAATGAGATTAAGAAATTAAAGATCCGGGGCACCTAGGTGGTGCAGTGGATAGAGCACTGGCCTTGAAGTCAGGAGGACCTGAGTTCAAATCCTGGCCTCAGACCAAACACTTGACATTTACTAGCTCTGTGACCCTGGGCAAGTCACTGAACCCCAATTGCCTAAAGAGAGAGAGAAACAGAGAAACAGAGAGAGAGAGAAAAAAAAGAAATTAAAGATACATAAGGGACAGATTATTCAGTAGCCTTGCATCTGTGTATCCACAATACTTTTTTCAAGAAGATAGTTTGAGGGTACCAAATCACAGAATCTTACAACTGGAAGTGACTTAATTAAAAAGCTATATTACGTGCATAGTAGATTTGCAATTTCATGTTCAACCATCTTTTTATTGTATTATGTTATGAAAATGCTTGTTTTATTCCATAAATTAAAAATATTTTTAAAAGAAGCTATCTAGTCAAACCTTTAACCATCTGATGTAGATGGTCACCTTGCCTCTACTTGAAGACCTCCAGTACTCCATGGGAAGCACTGAAAATCCCCAAAATATGAAATTGATGACATCTTAACAGATAGTAGTCCCATCAGAATCCAATGAAGGTCTAAACACTCTCAGCTCAAGAATTCCCACTCTAGATCCCCTCCTGTCCTGATTGGTGGGTGTTTCATGTGGTCCATTAAATCAAATGGGCCCTAACTAGCCATGCTTCATTTTACTATTCCCCAGCCATCTTTTTGCCATCTGTCTTGCCATATGTGTACATATTGCCTCTTCCCCTGCCCTACCCTCACTTTCCAGTTTTGTAATCATAATCAAATTTATATTGCCAATGCCTCTGGAAAGGGCATGTCAGTATTCTGCAAGACCCATAAATCATTTATGTAATCTATATAACTTTTCAAACCAAAATACCCCTTCTTGGACACCACTTGCTTATATGTGTTGTCTTCCTCATTAGAATGTGAGCTCCTTAAGGAGAGAGACTATCTTGACTTTCATATTTGTATTCCCAGTGCTTAACATATTGTTTGGCACATAATAAGGTGTAAAACGAGTCTTTGTTCATTTGTTCATTCATTCATTCATTCATTCATTCATTCAACTATCTGTGTATTCATATCATCTGCTGGTTAGACCAAAGGTCAAAATCATTATGAGATTAAAAGAAAGGATTCAAGATGAGAAGATACAGCAGCAATTATAAAAACTTACATCCAATCTATTTAAATGATCTGTGGATAAGAGCAAAAGGCATTGACTCTCATTATCACCATTTCTTAGGGAAGTACAGCCAATGTAGGAAAATGAAGAGATGAAAAGAACTCCCAAAGCCAGCAAACACTTGATCTCTTAGAAAGAAAGCCACAAAATACTGGAACAGTGCTATTTAAGAACCTAAACTCATTTGCAAAAAAGATGAACAGAGAATACTAAGAGCAGTACTGCCTCCTCTCTAAAAAAAGAAAAAAATGAAAAACAGTACAGAGAAACAAATAGCTGAAGAAGTTCAGAAAGACTCATGATCAGGGGATCAGCAACCACAGAAGGATTTTTTTTTTAATCTCAACAATTTCTAAAGGTTATTTACTAAGGTGAAGAGAATTTGTGACTTTATCAGTTATGGGTATACCCATTACTTAATTCTTAATAGTACTAAAGTAAGTACATATCTATTATAATATATAATACATATGTATTATATATGTATATCCATGTATTATATAGCATCAATAATATGTATATCTATAATATATTATTATATGTATTACATATAACATAATTCATGTACATGACATATATATGTATCTAAATATAACAATTGTATTATAAAATGCTTTCTTGGTATATCCTATGACTATTTAAACTTTGTCATTGCTAAGATAAAATAAAATAAAATAAATATTTGTCACTGTTGAAACAATAAAATAAGACTCTAGGTTGGTCTTCAGATGAGAGAGACCTAGTCCTTTTCTGGACTCATAGCTCATCCGACTTCTAAGCTCTGCCATAATTTGTGCTGTGCTACCATAAGCTCTGCTACTTCAGCTCTCAGAGTAACTGTCACTCCATGATGAGACATACAAAGTGAATGCTTCCATTTTCTTTGTTGCTGAATTCTCCTACCTACATTGTCCTTGACAATTAGAGGACTTTCTCTCTCTCTCTTCATATATACATGTATGTGTGTATATACACATACATGTAAACACATACAAATACATACATATGTATATACATATATATCTATGTAACCCCATTTATCTATATAGGTATACATACATATACCTATATATATCCTCATATATATATCCATATGTATGTATGTATCTATCTATATCCCTTGGGGAGATATATATATATATATGTATGTATGTATATATGTATATATATATGTATATATGTATATATATATGTATATATGTATATACATAGAGAGAGAGAGAGAGAGCACAGATTCACATCTTAATACATGCTTTTTCATTCATTTATTCATTCCTTTATTGATTTTGTAGACAGGTAGTCAACCTTGGTTATGGACTATTACCTGCTCTATCAGTCACTGGATTATTTTTTGTTTGCTTGTTTGTTTTAAGGAGGCTATAATAGGGAAGGAGCATTTATTAGTTAGTGATTACACTACAAAAATATCCCAAAGAATCATTGATAAGAAAATGTACAACAATACTATACAATAGTTGTCACTTGTAAAGCAAGGGAAATCCACCACACATGACTTGGGAGAAAAAAGGGGCAAAAGGTGATAGTGATAATAAGGCCAATGCAGCAAAAGAGCATCATTTAAGGATTACTCAATGCTATTCTTCATCCCCCTTCCTCAGGCAACTCTGTGTAACTATAAATCACCTAATAGTTGTCAAACATCATTTGTAAAGGGGGTTTCCTCACCATTGCTTCCCAACACTAATGGAATTACAGGTTCAGACATAATCCAAGAACACTGAGAACTTTTGCCTTGTTTTCTCGTGCTATGAATCAAAACTTAGACACTTTATTTCAATAATGTGATAAGTTCTCACAAATTAATTCCCAACTTTAAATCACGTGCATGAGTAGGAACAGCAGAAATAAAAATGCAAACTGGGGGTAATGAGAATAATGGGGTCCTGCCACCCTCTTTTCTCTCTTCTCTCACACACAACCTCCCATTAAAATATAAGAGCTCTTTATTCCTATCTCTTCAGAAAGAAAAAGGGGAAGGTCAAGAATTACCCAAGAAAGCAAAGGCAGTATTATGAGAAAGAAAATGGTTTAAAAGTAAATTTGAGCCAAAGAAGACAAATTTCTAGGGCCAGATAATATATATCAACAAATGTTAGATGAAGTGAACAAGAAAGTTGGTGAACCTTCCCCTGACATTTTGAAAAGTTTAGCCGATTCAGGAGAGACTGAAGAGAGGGAAACACAACTCCATTATTTTTAAAAAGGGCAAAGACTTCAGGCCACTAAGTCTCACAATAGTTGTGTAGAATCTGGGGAAACTCTCTGAAAGGATGTGGTAAGTGAACACTTGGTAGAGCAGGGTCTGATTAAGGAAACCAGGCAGGAGAGGTGAACACTGAGATAACCTAGAGAAGGCCTTTGAAGTTATTATTGCCAGGAAGAATAAAAGAATTGCTTATGTGTTTCCAAATAGCACTTGACCTAGTACCTTTTAGTGACTACAAGACAAGAGAAAGATTCAAAAACAAAGGAAAATACGTAAGTAAAAGATAAGAGGGAGGATTTTTTTTTAAATAAGAAATAGAATTACAATGAAAGCATTTTCAATTGGAAAAGAACTTGAGGATATGGGAAACAGAGGTGATTTTTAAGACCTCATAATGAAGTCAAGAAGCTTACGTTAGGTGTTAGAAAGATTTCCTAATGAACTAACCCCCCCACTCAAGGGCCCAATTTCATTCATTACAAATGAGCACAGAAGTTTTTGCCTGCTCTAAAACTTGGATCAGTTCTTCCCTCCTTAGCCTGAGGGTTGCCATATTAGTGCTAAACGTGAGACCTGTCAGCTTAACCCTGCTGTAAGACCATCCAAGCTAAATCATTCCACCAGTTTCAACCTTCTCAGTAGCTGGATCTACACTCAAATACCATCACACTTGATTTCTGTGCATTTTTGAAGATGTTTCAATGAACCTATTTTGTTTATTGTCTTCTTTTTATTTTGGCAACACTACTGCTAGTGCCTCTTCCCCCCTCCACAAAAAAAAAGAAAAACATTATCCTTTCTAGCAAATAAACTTGTTCAGTCATTTTTCAGTCATTTCTGACTCTGTGACCCCTTTGGAAGTTTTCATGGCAAAGATACTGGAGTAGTTTGCCATTTCCTTCTCCAGGTCATTTTACAGAAGAGGAAACTGAGGCAAACAGGGTTAAGTGACTTGCCCAGGGTCACATAGCTAATAAGTGTCCAAGGTTGGATATGAAATCAGGAAGATGAATCTAGCTCTATCCACTATGCCACCTATCTGCCCTAGCAAATAAACAAAGGCAAGTAAAAGAAATCTACATATTTTCCATGTCCAAACTATGTCTCCATTTTCTTTCTCATAATACTGCCTTTGCTTTTTTGGGTAATTCTTGACCTTCCCCTTTTTCTTTCTGAAGAGATAGGAATAAAGAGCTCTTATATTTTAATGGGAGGTTGTGTGTGAGAGAAGAGAGAAAAGAGGGTGGCAGGACCCCATTATTCTCATTACCCCCAGTTTGCATTTTTATTTCTGCTGTTCCTACTTGGATCCATCATCCTTGTGTCAGGTGGTGGACATGTTTCATCATCAGTTCTTTGGAGTCATGATTGTTCAACACATTTATCAGAGTTCTTAGATATTTCCAAGTTGTTTTCCTTCATAATATTGTCATTACTGCATAAACTATTCTCCCTGCTCTGCTCACTTTACTCTGTATTAATTTATAAGTCTTCTCAAGTTTATCTGAAATCATCCCTCAAATCATTTCTTATGACATAATAATAGTCCATTATATTTGTATGCTTTACTTGTTTAACCATTCCCTAATTGATAGGCACTCCCCTTTGTTTTCAGTTCTTTGCTATAACAACATCAAAAACTGCTGCAAATATTTTGTTCAAATCTGGTCTCAGACACTCACCAGGTATGTGACCCTGGGCAAGTCACTTAACCCTGTTCAACTCAATTTCCTCATCTGTAAAGTGAACTGGAGAAGAAAATGACAAACCACCCCAGTATCTTCGCCAAAAAACCCTCAAATAGGGTCACAAAGAGTCGGAAATGAATGAAACAACTGAACAACAACATGCATATGGGACTTTTTCCTCTTTCTTTGATGTCTTTTGGGTATAGGCTGAGTAGTTACATCACTGTGTAAATGATACACACAGTTTAGTGACTTTTTTAGTAGAGTGCTTTCTAGAACAGCTGGACCAATTCCCAGTTCTACCAAGAGTGTAATACAATTCCTGTCTTCTCATCTCTATTCCAACAATTATAATTTTCCACTTTTGTCATTTTTGCCAATCTGACTGATGTAATGTAGAACTTCAAAGTTGTTTTGGGGGGCATTTTTCTTCTTACAGCTGTTAATCTCGAGGATTTCTTCCTTTGACAGTTGCCTATTTACTTCCTTTGATGATTTATCCAGTGTTGAATGTCCGGATAAGATAGATTAATGAGAACAAAAAACAAACAAATATAACCAAATTTGAAAATTAAAGCTAGTTGTTCAAACTCTTTTGGAAGAATGGCTTTATGAGTCTCCCAGTCAAGGCTCACACAGCTACTAAGTTTATGAGGCCATATTTGAACTCAGCTCCTCCTGACTCCAGGGCCAGTGCTTTGTCTACTGCGCCATTATACTTTAAGTGATAGACCCAAGACATTGAATGAAACATACCTTAAATGACATGGCAAATGTGATGATTTGTTTTGGGATGTCACTATACTTATTTATTACAAGGATTATGTTTTTCCTTTTTACTAGAGGGGTGGGGATTGGAGAGAAAAGTACCTAGCAATAATATTGCCAACATAAAAAAAGAGAATAAACAAAACTCATTCACTGAAAAATCTTAAAAATTTCACAGAAGAGACAAGCAAGACTGTTTTGAAAGTTAAATGTGATTAATATATAAATATGTTTTACATTATTGCACATGTATAACCTATAACAAATTTCTTATTATCTGGGGGGTGGGGAAGAAGGGAAGGAGAGAATTTGGAACTCAAAAATTTTAAAAGATGAATGTTAAAAATTGTTTTTACATGTAATTGGGAAAAATAATAAAATATTCAAAAAGAGAAAGGTACAGATTGAAATTATTATATATTTATAAAACAAGCCACATTTAAGGGATTCATTGTTTCATATGCAAACCTTTTTTTTTCAGTTCCACTTTGCATGGGGAAATGCTCTGGGTCTGGGAGTTGGGTTTTGTGTGTGTGTGTGTGTGTGTGTGCGTGTGTGGGCATATGTTCCTTAAATTCCAAACAAATAATTAAATGTAAAAATATTTTGAAAATATAAGATAATTAAAATTACTATCACCACCACCACCAATGAAATCACAAATCTAGACAAAATAAGAGAGCATATGTTTTACATTATATTATCAAAGACAACTGAAAACATTTTAACCAGAATTTTGCTAGAGACAGAGAAAATTAATAAATATTGTTCATAATAGAATTGGGTTGGTGAGGGTATGCAAGCAAGTCTAAATCCTTCTGCTCTACAGTGTGGTATATGGAAAGAGTACTAGGCTTGAACTCAGAACACATGGGTTTAAATCTTGGATCTCATATTACCGGCCATGTGAATCTGGGAAAGCCATTTAAGTCCTTTCTGTGCCTCAGCTAACTCATGCACAAAATTGAGGGAAATTATGCTTGTGTGGCTATAGAAGTAGGCTTCATGAACTGAAAATGTAATAGGGATGTGAGTTATTCTAAAATATTGACAGAGTGCTAATTTACTGGCATTTAGTGCTAAGACTTAGACTCCACCTCTTCTCTTCCCATTATGGGGCAGATAGGTAGCACAATGGATAAAGCACTAGACTTGGAACCAAGAAGATGCATCCCAATGAGTTCAAACCTAGCCTCAAATACCTACTAGTTGTGTGACCCTGGGCAAGTCACTTAACCCTATTTACCTCAGTTCCTCCTCTGTAAAATGAGCTGCAGAAGGAAATGGCAAACCATTCCAATATCTTTGCCAAGAAAACCCCACACAATCCTCTCCTCCCATTAATTTCTCAGACTTTTGCAATCTGGCTTTTAAACTTCAACTGAAACCAGATAGGATGAGATTAAATTTAGAACTAGAAAGGCCTTCAGAGGCCTTCTCCCCTACTCCAATTTTACAAATGAGTAACTTAGGCCCAAGGAACTTAAGTGATTTGTCCAAGGTCACAGACCGTAAGTGGCAGAACTAATGATTCCTTTATTGCTAAAACTGTCAACCTTTTCATTTACTACACTTCTTGACCTCTCTGAAGCATTTAACATTGTTGACAAATATCTCCCCTTGTATGCTGTCTCCTCTCTGGATTTTTCTGGCACTACTTTTTCTATCTGCTTATCTGACAGTTCCTTCTCAGTCTCCTTTGATAGACTGTCATCCATATATTCCTCTCCTCATTATGAGTGAACTGTGAAGATTTTCTTCTAGGCCCTTTTCTTTTTCCTATCAGCAATCTCATCAACTCCTCTGGGTTCAAATGTAATCTCTTTGCAGATGAATTCAATATCTATATATCTAGTCTCCTGAATCTCAGTCCCACATTGTTAAGTTCTTCTTGCATACAACCAGTTGTGTGTTCCATGGACATTTCAAGCTCCAAAAAATGGTTTGAACACATTATCTTCTCCCCGAAACATATCCATCCAAACTGTTTCTATTGATGACCATCAATATGACTGTCCTTCCAGTCACCTTGTCTTGGTTTCCATCTCCCCTTCTAGCTCCTTTTAACCATTCAGTAGAATGTAATCTCTTTGGCAACAGGAACTGTCTATCTTTCCTATCTGCATTCCCTGCTATTCCAATACCTGGTACATAGAAGTCTATTAACAAATGCTGATCTTTTGTAAAATACAATCCCATGCCATTGCTAGTACCTTCCCTGTGAGATTACTTCCCATTTGTCCTGTATATATTTTGTAAGCACATGTGTCTTATCTATTTTTTTTTAGAATGTAAGTACTCCAGGGCAAGGACCATGTGAAAACATGGCCTTTCTTTGTATGTTCACACATTGCAGTTTTTGTTCAGTCATGTCTAACTCTTTGTGACCCCATTTGGTGTTTTTTTTGGTGGGTACTAGAGTGGTTTGCCATTTCCTTCTCCAGATCATTTTACAGATGAAGAAACTGAGGCAAACAGGGTTCAGTGACTTGCCCTGGATCACACATTGAGTAAGTAAGTATCTGAGGCAGGATTTGAACTCATGAACATGAGTTTTCCTGACATCAGGCCTGGCACTCTAGCTATGGTGCCACCTAGCTACCTGACACGTAGGAAGTACTTAATTGATCAAATCAGTTATCAAATCCCTTCTATTCTCCTGTCACTACATTTCTTTCAATTTGTCCCTTTTTATCCACTCACATGGCTACTTCCCTAGTTCATATGCCTGTCACTTCTCTGTCAAACTATTACTAGCTTTTCTTTTCACCTTCAAGATAGCCTATCAATTCAATTCCCAGATCTCAGTATCTCTATTCTCCAATTTATATTCCAAAAAAGTCATAATAATCTGTCTAAAACATAAATCTTACAATGTTACTCCCCTCTTCTGGAACCTTCTGTGGTTCTCTATTGCCTCTAGTATCAAATATGGATTTCTCAGTTTGACATTTAAAGATCTTTACAATCTTACTTACCAGCATTTTTTTCAGGTTTATTACATTTTACTCCCCTTTACACATTCTACATTGCAGCTAAACTGTCTTACTTGAGCTTTTCAGAATTTGGCATTCCATTTCCTATCTCTGTGGAGACTGTTCCACACACATCAAATTCACTCCTTTCTCACCTCTGCCCTTTATAAGCCCTGTTTTCCTTCAAGATTACACTTAATCTCCCCTTTCCATAGGAAACCTTTCCTGATGGTCCTTGATGTTATCACTCTCTCTCTTTATAAATGATCACAACATACTTCTCTGTCTATATGTTATATAACCTTGCTTACTAATAGAATGCAATCTCCCTTAGTGAGAAAAAGAACTTTTTTAAACAAGTATTTATTAAGAGTCTATGCTAAGTCCCATACAAATATTATCTCACTCGATCCTCACAATAACCTTGTGAAGTGGGTGCTATTATTATCCCCATTTTACAGATGAGGAAACTGAGGCAGGCAGAAGTTAAGTGTATCGTCCAGTGTCCCACAGCTAATAAATGTCTTATTTCGAATTTGAATGTGGGTCTTATTGATTTCAAATACAGGACTTTCTCCACTGCCCCATCTAGCCACCTCTTTTCATCTTGTATACCGGGTTCCTAGCAGGGTGTTCTGCATCCTAAATACCATTGGATTGAATTACATTGTACATTTCATTGCTCCATCATGTCATATCTTCTAAGATCTGTAATGAAATTCATTTCAACATATTTTGCCATGGCAATCTCTCTACATCCCTCAGGGCCTTATCCATAATAGTTTGAGAAGTATTGTCAAGAAAGTTATATCTGAGAGATCCCACAAAAGCAACAAATATTATTGCTTCTAACATTTCTTTCTACCTTCTGCCTTTCTTAATTCTGATTACATCAAGGGAAGGCTACAATTTATATAAAAGTTCATATATATTTAACACCTTAATAATATCCAGTGGTTGTCAAGTGACTTGGTTTGTAGTCCTAGATCAAATTTGCCATTAATTAGCTGTGTGACTTCAGATAAAAAACTTGTCTGAGCCTTAGTTTCCTCATATGTATATTGCACTTCACATGGGGTATTACTCAACATATATAACCTTACTCTGGCTGGTTCACTCACCCCAACCTCTACTCACACCAGCCGGTCTAGTGTTCCCAGAACAGGGTACCCACCAGGTGGCTGCAACACAAGTTCTCTTTGGCTACTAGGGGTGACCTTGTTGTGGAAGGAATATATTCCTTCTACTCATCTTTGTAGCACGAGACCCTAATTTTGTTCTTCACATGTATACAACATTATCACCATGGAATCATTAACTCTAAAACAAAAACATTTATTTAACAAAAAGACAAATTAAGAATAATCATAACATCACAATTACTTGATATAAAGCAAATGTAGTCCACACGCAAATCTGTGCCAAATTCTCCCACAAATACACATAGTGTCCATGAGGGAGAATCCCTATGCACTTACAGAAGCCTAGCAGGGAGGCTTGGGAGTAGAGAAATCCTTCTCTTCAAAGCAGTAACAAGCTCTTTTAATTCACAATCTCACTTAAAAATGGAAAAGTGTTTCACTATTATGGTGACAAGTATTCGCCTTAATAAGAAAACAGCAAAACTCATCAGATTAGCACTTTGGGCAATGGAAAGAAAACCAGCAAGCTCTTCACTCAATAGGACTGCATATAACAATCTAAGATTCTATGAAAATATTATGTGGCTATGCAGGGAAAGGTGATTTCAACTCCATTCCCATTCACGCTCCATGGGATTGTTTCCCATCCCCCATTATGCTATAGAATACCTATTAATGGCCAGGCCTTATTCTGGGCATGCTATTTATATATCACTTTAACATTTGCAAAGCATTTATCATCCATTATTCAATGATCACAGCAAGTCTGAAGTAAATAAGGCAGAAATCATTATCCCCAAAGTAAACTTCAATAAGCCAGTAGACATGTGACCTTATCAAAGTGAGTATTCCTACTAATGATGTATATTACAGTTGAACTGTACTTGCCCATCTTGTGACTCTAATCCATGTCTTCTTATTAACTCACTACAGAGGTCCACCCAAAGTCCTGAGGGTCTTATGCCATTTGATAAATGAAGAAATTGAGTTTCAGGGAGAAAAAGGCACAGAATCTCAGAGCTGCAAGGACCTCATCTTATCCAAACAACATCTAAAATGGAATTTCCTCTGCAGTATCTCCAACAAGTACTTACCTTTCTCTTTTTGAAGACCTAGAATTATGAGACCTCCTTAACTACAAGAACTCTAATTCTCAGAATTCTAATTCTAAGTCTTTCCTTTTATGGAGCCTTAATCTACTTCTTTGAAAAGTTCTAGCCATTTCTTACACTGGGACAAAGCAGAACAATTTATTTTCCACATAATGTCTTTTCAAATACATGAGGGCTGCCATGGCAGAATCACAGAATTTGTGGTTAAAGAAGACCTAAGAGGCCATCCAATTCCACCAATGTCCCCTGAAGAATATCTAGCATAACATATTGAACAGATGGTCTTGTTGCTGTCTGGGGGTGCTAGGAACCCTGAAATTCAAGGGCAAAAGGTGTGGGTCCTGCCTCGAAAGAACTGAACTCAAGCCTTCTTTTAGTCGAGATAGGGTTTATTGTTTCACCAACAGAAGCAGGCACGCTTTTTAAGAACCCACATGTTTGGTAGATGAGACTGACCTCTTTTATAAGGAAAAAAAGATTTTGTGGAAAGATTTTAAAGGGATCTAGAAGTTGCCAATAGGCTGGGGTGACCCGGAGACAAGAGAGAAGGGGTCTAGATGGAAAAAGAGTGGGAAGCAGCCTGGGGTGATCTGGAGGTAACAAACCTCCATTTTCAAGGACTGGACTAGGTCAAAGGTAACAGAGAATTGGAGGTTGGGGAAATAGCCTAGGGCAGTCCAGAGGTAACAGACAATGAAGGGCTGGTCTAGGTTAGAGGTAACAGAGAATTGAAGGTCAGAGCCACAATGAAAGGATAGTTGAAAGGATAATACTGGGATGGGTCAGGTGCTCCAGGAAAATGCCAGAGGCTTGGTTTGGGGGCTTTGGGGTCCAGGAATTCATAGGAAAGTTCAAAGAATGAGGGGTCCAGAATTCATACCCTGTCATTCTTCCAGCCTATGCTTGAAAAACTTCAGTGACAGGAAATCTACTACCTAGGTAACCCACTCCAATGCTGGATAGTTCTCATCGTTAGCAGAGTTTGGTTTTGTTTTTCCTGAATTCAAGCTTAAATTTTTGCCTCTGTATTTTCTGTCCGTTGTTATTGGTTCTGCTCTCTTCCACCAAATAGAACAAGTCTTATCTATATCTTCTCTAAATCATCTCCTCTCCTGGCTAAATAAAAATCCCCAATTCTTTTGACTTGTCTTCATATAATATTGTCAATCATCTCAAGATCTAAGGAGCCCTCCTCTGTACACAGTCCAGTTTGTACATGTCTTTCCCAAAAGTTCAATCATAATTAAATACAGTAGTCCAGATTTTCTCTAAGGTAATACACAGTGAAAATATCACCTTTCTCATTCTGGATAATTATCTTTCCATATAATGATTTGCCCAGAGTAGCACAATTATTAGGTGTCAGAGTCAGGAATTGAATCCATGTCTCTTGAATTAGTATTCACAGGGTTTCATTTTCTTGAGTGTTAAGACTGAGATCTTCTCATGCATGGTTTTCTCACCTTAAAAAGACAGTTTGTGGAGTAGAATAATCACTTAATTTGCAGCCAGAAGTCCTGAGTATGAGTCAAAGATTTGTCACTCACTCCTCATATGACTGTGAAAAAGCCATTTAACAATCTCTAGTTCTCAGTTCTCTCCTCTGTTAGTTAAAAGGGATGTCTTGGAGTTTACTGGATAGATCTCTTTCTTAAACACCATTGCTTAAACCCAATTCACTCAGGCTCCCACAGATTGGCCAACAATAAGTCCCTACCCAAGCACTAAATCATGGTTAAAGTTTGGGCCCTGATGGCTCAGAGTGAATGTAAATAGTAATTATTTCTCTTTTCACCAGAAGGATCTTCCCAGATCAGTTGGATTTTTTTTTTTAATCAATGGGGCCATCTCTTGGCTCCTTTCTTAAACAGTCCTAATCACTGCATGGGTGTTGCCTCAGTCAAAGTAAGAACTCAGAAGGACATTAGCATAAAAAGGCCTAGGTCTACCACTGCATCCTGGGCCATCTCCAGTCTGGCCACTGGACCCAGATGACTCCAAAGGAGAAAGCGAGGTTGGTGACTTTGCACACCCCTCCCTCACTTAAATCCAATTTACTTGCAAGTCATGGCATCATCATCCTGATGTCATGGTCTTCTTCGAGAAGGAAGGTTAAACCATACAAAAAAGGTATGTATATAATAGAAAGAACACTGGATTTGGAGTCAAAAGACCAGGTCTTAAATCCCCATAGTATTATCTACTATCTGCATGACTGGACTCCAAGTCCAGTCTTTTTTTGGCCTTCAATTTGCTTATTTATAAGATGAGGGTGATGAGATTCCCATTATCTCAAGTACCACTTGAAGTCACTTTAGAAGACAATGAGATTCAAGTAGGCTGGTCAAAGGAATGCTCCGCCCCTCTGCCCTGGGGTGAACAATGGAATAGATAATTCTGGAAACTGAAACTACTGTCCCTGATCTCCCTGTCCCCTTTGCAGGTTTTACTCTATAAAAATCCCTAGCCTCTCCCAGCTCCTTAAGCGGAACGTGTTCCCCTTAAGTGGGGGCATTGTCTCCCTTAGCAGGATACCATCTCCCCTTAAACTGGGGTCTCCCCTAAACTGTGTCTCCCCATGGGCAAAGGAGCCTGCTTGGTGAATTGTGTTGTATTCCCCTCAGTAAACACCTTTACTTGATTTGGAGACAGCCTGAGCAAATAGTTTTGAGACAACCTTGTACTCCATATTTTGGGGTGCCCCTGAACCTCATCAAGGTGGGATTATTAGACAAGGGGAAGGGAACAAACATTTATCAAGTGTTTACTATATGCTAGGCACTGTGCCAAGCACTTTACAAATATCATCTTGTTTGATCTTTACAATCCTGAAAGGTAAGTTCTATTATTATTTCCATTTCCCACTTGAGGAAACTGAAACAGATAGATGTTAAGTGACTTGCCCAGGGTCACTCAGTAATTAAGTGTCTTAGGATGGATTTGAACTGGTCCAGGCCCAGTGGTATTCATTATGCTCTCAAGCTACCTCTAGATGACCTTCCAGGTCCTTCCTAGCTCTTATCTGCATGAAACTCTAAATAAGGAAGATAGAAAACAAAATTTTCATTAAACATAGTATGACATTAGGTAGATAAAGGATTGATGTCACATTGATGCGGTTTAGGGAGTCAGGGGTGCTGGGACCCCAAAATCACAACACACGGGTCCTACCCGAAAGAATTCAACCCAAGCCTTCTTTCAACGAAAGACAAGGTTTATTAGAACATCCATCATATTGGGCAGACTCTTAAGAAATCTCACCATGGGTAAGCAGTGGCTAGATTATAAGAATCCCAGCTGCGGCTGGATTTTAAGAATCCAAGCAGTGGCTAGATTTTAAGAATCTCAGCTGTGGCTAGATTTTAAGAATCCAAGCAGTGGCTAGATTTTAAGAATCCAAGCAGTGGCTAGATTTTAAGAATCTCAGCATCTTAATGGAGACAAGATGGACCTTATATACAGAAAGACTATGGGAGGGATCTAGGAGCAGTCAAGTAGTCTATGAGGTAATAGAATTCCAGGGACCTGGAGGTGTGGCCAAGAGAGAATGGAGAAGTGGCCTGGGGCCATAGGGAGGTCCACAATGAAAGGCCAGTTGATGGGATTATAGTCTCAGGGGAACATTTGGCCATGTGGGAAAGTCCAGGCTTTTTCCTTTCTGGGGCCCAGATCCCAACCCCAACAACATCATCAATAAGTCACACCCCTCAATAGCAACAATTATGGTAGCAAATTGTAACAATTATAAGTAGCAAAAGTATTATTGATCTCATTGTAGGGAAGTGTAAAATGGAAAGAGAGAGTTTAAGTGGTTTCCCCAATGTCTCAGCAATTCCTCTTTGAGCCCAAAACTATTATTTATGTAATTCAAAAGAAATGAACAGTTAGGATATTCCTTACCTCCTATGTGAATGTAAATGAACCTATCCTCTCTGATTTTCAGCATACTTCCCTGCATTAAACATCACAGGTGATAAGAGGCAGATTGGTGATTTATGGAGAGATCACTGGATTCTTAGTCAAAAGGCATGGGTTAATTAGCAATGTTGCTAAGAGGTGTGTGACCTTGGGCAAGTCACTTCCTCACTCTGAACCTTAGATACTCTTTTTAGTAAATGAAGGGATTGGACTGTGATCTCTTCCAGCTCTAAGATTCTAAAAAATTGAATTATGATGAAAATAAAAGAACAATGGGGGCAGAGTCATTGACTGTAGTGTTTTCAAAGCTTTGGAATGTACCTCTAATTAACAAGCAGTTAGATCATCATGTAAACAAATCACTTTGGTTATTTAAGGAAAATTAAAATGTGTTAGATTGTTTAATTCTGTGAAGCAGCATTCAAATTATTGCAGTCCACAATAAAGACTTTGAAAGCTATTGTGCTGAGTGGGGACCAATTCTTGTATAAAGCTCCATCTTGCACAGATGGCATGATATAAAACTGTTTGGATGAGTATTTATTTCAAAATATTTCAGCAGGGAAAATGCATTGGGAGAGTGCAGCTCATTTTCCAGGATGTCCTAGGGCAGAAAGAGAACAACATCTAAGTTTTCTAACTTCAAATAAAATTTTGATAAATGACATATTATAAATAATTATAAAGTCATCAGTTCTTCAGACAAAAAGATTTCAAAGCATACAATGGATAGCTCAGAGTCCTGTTGACATTTGGAATTGTTCTGTTTTCATTCATAATTTCTTTCATATGCTTTTTAGTATTTATTTGTATTTCCGTTTCAAATTTAATAGAAACCAAGTTGGAGCTAGTCCTGGAATTTTAAACTACATACATGGAAGCTAGTATGAATATATTAAATTATTTGCATCAAGAACTAATAGAAAGCTAATGTAGAATGTCCTGTTTCAAATCATCATCATCTATTTATATGATATTCCCACAATTTATTTTTCTTATTTACCTAAATTACAATGGGACTCCCTCCAAAGAAGTGGTTTGACATTTCTCAAGTGGCCATCAAGCAACCTTAATATAGGAATTATAAAAATGCACAAAGCAAGGAAATAATAGAATCACAAGATTTTTGTCTAGAAGGGTTAAAGAGAACATCTTGCCCATCTTGATCAGCAAAGTTAAGTCCAGAAAAACTGCATAATTTCCCCAAAGTCATACAATTATTTAAGGGACAAGCTCGGAGTTAAATCCTAGGACTCTGATTCCAAAGGGAATCTCTTCTCCCGGTGCCATGCAGCTTCCATAATAAGGGACCCTGTAGTCATCTCACTTTACCTCTAGAGGCCTAACTGTTGTCATGTGTAAAAGAAAAGACCTGACCCAGGTTATTTATGATTTCTTACATTTTGAAATCCCTTTTGCAGTTCAGTCTTCTTAATTTATACGTAATGAAACTGAAGACAAGAGATACAGTGGCCACACAAAGAGTGAGTAGCAGAGCTGGAATCTGAACTCAGTTACTCTCACTGTAAATTAAATTCTCTTGCCACTTTACCATGCTGCCTCTCAAATGTGTACTGCTTAGCTTATAGTGAGCACTTGATAAATCCTTATCAAATGATTTATTCATTTTACATATCCCATCTAGATACTTAGCACAGCATCTTAATGTCATTTGAATTTACCTGGTCTGCTCTTTGGAAGAGAGAAGATAAGAGAGAGAAAGAGAGAGGAAGGGAAAGGAGAAGAGGAAAGAAAGGAGAAGAGGGAAGGAATGGAGGAGGGAAGGGGAGGAGAGGGGAGGAGGGGAGGGGGAGGGGAGGAGAGGGGAGAAGAGAAGTAGAAAGAGAAAGATAACAGAGATAGATATATACATATATATACATAGATACACATATATATATACACACATACATATATACATATACATTTATACACAGATATACATGTATGTATACACACACAACTGGATCATAGGATTTTAAACAGAGTCAGAAAGGATTGGTGGGGAAGCTGTAGCCTCAAGACCACATGTGGCCCTCTAGGTCCTCAAGTGCAGCTCTTTGACTGAATTCAAACTTCACAGAAGGGCCGCACTTGAGGACCTAGAGGACCACATGTGGCCTCAAGGCTGCAAGTTCTCCACCCCTGACTATGCTGACCCCCTCACTTTACATGAGGATAATAAAAACCCTGATAATATATGAAAGGCTATTTTAGATTCTTAAAATCATAGATTTAGAGCTGAAGGGGCCTGAGTGGTCAGTTAGCAATAGGACAGATCAAAGGATCATAGATCTCGAACTAGAAGGGACCTCAGAGGTCAATATATATAACACCTACATTTTATAGCTGAGGAAACAGGCATAGAAAGATGAAGAAGCCTTGCTTAAGAACACAGCTGGTAAGTGGCAGAGCTGAGATTCCAGGTCAGTCCCTCTGACTCCAAATCCAGTGACTTGGATTATTGGCTGGGCTCATAGGTATTTCAATGGCATCATGCTTCCCTGAAAACCTATTAAGTGACAAAATGAGGATTATTTGGGAAATACTATTGGTCTGTTGGAGTTTCATCTAATGCACATTTATGTGGAGGTACAAAACTGGATCCCCAGACCTTTCCAATATTTCTGTGTCTGAATGGTAAAGGCTGTATATTGAGTAGGATAATGTCCCTTATGTGAGCACTTAGGTGCTAAAAAGGGCAAATATCTTGGTTGAGTGTGCATTCTCTTTGGTAAGCTACACTGCTCTTTGTAAGCTTTTATGAACAAGTCTATATTCTAATCAGTGCTGCCTTTGGCAGCTATCTTTTTTCTATTTATCAAGCAAATGAGACGCTTGCTGACTAAGGCACTTTACCGGGTTTTTTGCACTCCTTTTCTGGCAATTAATTTACCTAAGTTAAACTTCTGAATCAAATTATTATAGACAGTATTGAGGTCATTTCTATTGTCCCTGCCCAGTTTTGATTTTCAATTATTGTTTAAATAGTTCAGGGCTAAATTGTTTAAACTGAATGCCATATTTCTTTCCCATTTTATTTAAAGTGATTTTATGTCTGGTCAATCAAAGGTCTATCCTCCAATGACAAAAAATACAACCCAACCAACCACACATTTTCATTCTTTGTCACTCTTCAATTTCTTCTCATAAATCTCCCATAATGGATCCGCTTAGCATGCTATGGCTTTAATAACAACAATGACAATTGTTATTACTAATATGTGCTATTATTAACAACAACACTTCTATGGATATTTAAGGTTTACAAAGAACTTTGTATGTGTTATTTCATTTAATTCTCACAACAACCCTAAGAGGCGGGTGCTATTATTATCCTCATTTTACATATGTGGAAACTGAGGCAGGCAGCAGTTAAATAATTTTCTGGGGTCACACAGCTAGTATATGAGGCAAGATTCAAACTCAGGTCTTTTTTATTGTAAATACAATGCTGTGTGCAATGCACCATCTAGGTGCCTTTAAACTTTCCTCTAGAAAGACCTTTTGATGTTAACTGAGACCATTGGAGTACAATGGCCTGTCCACTGATCACAACTCTATTTTCTGTGTTCTGGATCTTATCCCTTCTTTATTCTTGAAGGACACATAATGTCACACCCTGTTCCCCATTCCCACCCCCAATATCCTCAGGGTTATAGTTGAAAGAGATGGCAATGGCTATCATGTTTAACCCATATCTAAATAAGAATTCCCACCACAACGTCGCTGACAAGTGGTCATCCAGCCCTTTCTTGGAGACCTCTGCTGAGGTGGAGTGAACTACCTCCCAATAGCTTTATTACCAACAAGGTGCTTGGAAATGTCAGCTGAATTCATCACAGCCTACAAAGCCTCAGAGGTAGAGCTGGTAGAAGGAAATCAGTTTCCTATTCTGATATATTTTTGTCCTAAAACTCAATTTTCTATGTTTATTACATGTGTGGTTCAGTGGGTAGAGTGCTAGGCTTGGAGTCAGGAAGACAAGCACAAATCCAATCTCAGACATTCACTAGCTATGTGACCTTGGACAAGTCACTTAACCTCTGTTTGCCTCAGTTCCTCATCTTTAAAATGAAGACAATCATAACACCTACCCCCCAGGGTTATTGTGAGGATAAAGTGAGATGATAATTATGAAGTACAGTGATTAACACTTAATAAGCACTATATAAATATTAGCTATCATTATTAACTATTATGTCAGGGATACTCATTTCAAAGCACCAATAAAAACAATCTACATAGCAAATGCCTTATTATGACACTTGCAGAAGAATTAATAATTCAGAACATAAAATCCAAAAGTGACTCGGTTTGATACACAATTTGTTATAAAAATGTAGAAGCAGAGGAGAGAATGGCTATCCCAGGAAAGTGGAGGTTAGATTTAGGATCATAGGAATACAGGATTTAGAGTTAGAAGGGATTATAGAGTTCAACTAGTACAACCTCCTCATTTTACAAATGAGGAACCTGAAGCCTCAAAGGGAAAGTGACTTAGCCAAGGTCACTTAATCAGTTTTGTCTCAAAGGGAAAAAAAAAAGAAGCAATGCATGAAAGTTACAGAAAGACAGATTTTTGACTTGGCTGAGAGTGAGGTGGGGGAACTTCCTATAAATCAAAAGTGACTAAAATTGGTTAGCTAGGCTGTGCAGTGGATAGAGCACCAGCCTTGGAGTTAGGAGGAGCTGAGTTCACATCCAGCCTCAGACACTACCTGAGTGACCCTGGGCAAGTCACTCGACCCTGTTTGCTTTAGCTTCCTCATCTGTAAAATGAGCTGGAGAAAGAAATGGCAAACCACTCCAGTATTTCTGCCAAGAAAACCTCAAATGGGCTTGTGAAGAGTCAGACGTGACTGAAATGACTGAACAACAACAATGACCAAAAATGCAATGGGCTGTCTCATAGTAAGTTTCCCATTGCTAGAAAGTTTTAAGCAGAGACCTCAAAACTTGTCAGGAATGTTGAAGAGGGGATTCCTTAAAAGTAAGAGATTGTCATTCCCCAATTGATAAATGGTCAAAGGATATGAACAGGCAGTTCTCAAATGAAGAAATTAAGGCCATCTATAGTCATATGAAAAAATGCTCTAAATCACTATTGATTAGAGAAATGCAAATCAAAACAACTCTGAGGTACCACATCACACCTATCAGATTGGCCAAGATGACAAAACAAGAAAGTGATAAATGTTGGAGAAGATATGGGAAAATTGGAACACTAATGCATTGTTGGTGGAGTTATAAATGATCCAACCATTTTGGAGAGCAATTTGGAACTGTGCCCAAAGGGCTATAAAAATGTGCATACCCTTTGACCCAGCAATAACACTTCTAGGGCTGTATCCCAAAGAGATCATACAAATGGGAAAAGGACCCACATGTACAAAAATATTTATAGCAGCTCTTTTTGTGGTGGCAAAGAATTGGAAATTGAGAGGATGCCCATCAATTGGGGAATGGCTGAACAAGTTGTGGTATATGAATATAATGGAATACTATTGTGCTATAAGAAATGATGAACAGGCTGACTTCAGAAAAACCTGGAAAGACTTGTATGGTCTGATGCTGAGTGAAATAAGCAGAACCAAGAGAACATTGTACACAGTAACAGCCATGTTGTGTGATGACTAATATTGATAAACTTAACCCTTCCCAGCAATACAATGATCTAAGACATTTCCAAAGGCCTTGGGATGGAAAATGCTATCCACATCCAAAGAAAGAACTTACATGATCTGATACAAAGTGAAATAAGCAGAGCCTGGAAAAGAAAGTAATGTGAAAACAATGTAAATCTGAAGAGCATCACAAATGCCCAAAACTGATTTTTACAAAATTACAAAGCTCAGCTCTGAAGAAGAGTTATGAGAAGATACAGAGGTGCAAAGCATTGAATAGATTTTTTTTTCAGTGTGATTATTGATTCTGAAAAGAAAATTCTTTTTATAAGGAATGTCTCTCTGGGAGACTTTGGGGTAGCAACACAGGGGAAAATTGAGGCAGTATTAAAAAATTAATAAAATATTTTAAGAGCTATCTATTGGCAGCATAAATCCTAATGTGAAATAGTATATATAAGTATATATACTTGCTTCTTTTTTTATCTATTTCTTGTTATAGTTTGAATTCCACTCTTTCTCCCAGTTCCTCATTAGAGAAGGCCAGCATATGACACAGATATATATGTGGAACAATACTAGACATACTTCCCCATATCAGTTCTTTCTCTAGAAGTAGATAACATTTTCCTTCCTAAGTCCTTCATAGTTGATTTGAATGATCATATTACTCAGAATAGCTTAGTTATGCAGTTATTCTTCAAACAATATTGCTGTTACCATGCATAATGTTCTCTTGGTTCTGCTCATTTCATTGGGCTTTATTTCATGCAAATCTTTCCACGTTTGTTTAAAGCCAATCTGCTTGTCATTTCTCACAACACGGCACCATTCCATCACAATCATACACCACATCTTACTCAGCCACTCCCCAACTAATGGGTATCCTCTTGATTTCAAACTCTTCAGCACCACAAAGAGATCTACTATAAATATTTTGGAATGTATATGTTCTTTTCCTTTTTCCCTGATCTCCTTGGGAAACATCTACTAGTGGTATTGCTCAGTCAGAGGTTATACACAGTTTTATAACTCCTTAGGCAGAATTCCAAATTGATCTCCAAAATGGTTGGATGAGTTCACAATTCCACCAACAATGTATTAGTGTTTGAATTTTTCCACATCCCCTCCAGCATTTTTTCCCCTTCTATTTTGTTAGCCAATCTGACAGGTGTGAAACAGTACCTCAGAGTTGTTTTAATTTGCATTTCTCTAATCAATAATAAGCATTTTTATTAATCAATAAAGCATTTTTATATGAATATAGATAGCTTTTATAACTTCATTGAAAAACTTCCTGTTCAAATCCTTTGACCATTTATCAATTGAGGAATAACATACTCTTATAAATTTGACTCAGTTCTCTGTACTTGAGATACGAGGCCTTTATCTGAAAAACTGGCTATAAAAAATGTCCCACAACTTTCTGCTTTCCTTAATCATGGCTACATTGGTTTTATTTGTACAAAAACTTTTGAATTTAATATCATCAAAATTATCCATTTTACATCCCACTATGCTCTCTATCTCTTATTTATTCACAGGTTCTTCTCTTATCCATAAATCTGATAGGTAAAGTGTTCCATGCTCCTCTAATTTGCTTGTGATAATTCCCTTTATGTCAAGGTCATGTAACTATTTTGACCTTATCTTGGTAAACAGTGTAAGATATTGGTCTATACCTCATTTCTGCCAAAGTGCTTTCCAGTTTTCCCAGAAATTTTTAGCAAATAGAGCTTTTCCCAAAAGCTTATATCTTTGCATTTATCAAACACAAGTTTACTACACTATAGTCATTTATTAGTGTGTATTGTATGCCTATACAATTGCTTCTTAATTGGACCCTTAGCTTTAATTGATAGTAGTTAAGTTGTTTTACCTATCTGAACTTTAACTTCCTCATTTATAAAATTAGGTTAATAATACCTGCACTACTTATGTCAGAGACCTGATGTGAGGGAATTACTTTGTAAATCTTAAAGTACATTGAAATCTGATATATTATTACTAATAGGAGACTTTTTTTTATTTTTCCATATGGAAGGATATCTCTAGAAAGAATGCTAGCCTAAGGAAAATCACACTGTGCTTCTTCCTTTCATGCCCAACATAGAGGAAGGGAAATGGAGAATATAGACATTTTTTTTAATAGAGGTATGGGGGGGCAGGGATTTTTGCAGATATAAATTGTTGCATGAGCTTTCAGATGAGGTAACTATCACTAGTTTTTGTTGTTGTGGTTGTGGCTGTTGTTGAGTTGTTTTAGTTGTGTTCAACTCTTCATGACCCCATTCGGGGTTTTCTTGGTAGAAATACTGGAGTGGTTTTCCATTTCCTTCTCTAGCTCATTTTATAGATGAGGAAAATGAGGCAAACAAGGTTAAATTACTTGCCCAGGGTCACCCAGTTAGTAAATGTCTGAGGCCAGATTTGAACTCAGTAATACGAGTTTTCCTAACTCCAGGCTTGGCACTCTATTCACCATGCCACCTGGTAGAACTTTCATGACACATAATCTATAAATATTTGTAAGGCAAAAATGAAACACATCAATAAAACTGAAAGTGCAAAAAATAAAATAAAATCAGGTTGGGTACACATCAAAAGTAGGCTTGGATATGAAAGAAGATAACAAAAGGACACAAAGAAATGGGAGTGGGGGAAGGGAGCTGGGGTGGGCAGCATCACATATTGTGTCTTGGCAACAGTAAGAAGATAAACACCTACTGGTGGTAAATTCCTCTTTTTTTCCCCTTCCTGATGTCTCAGAATCCATTCCATGGCAAGGCTTCTAGAGGTCCAAAGCTAAAGTGAAATAACCCCAAATTAGGGACCCTATTCTCTATGTGCAGACCTAGATAGGTCCATCCTTACACTAATAGGCAGAATAGGCCTGCAGATTTCAGAGGCTGATTGCTCCAACATATCTAAAATGATTTTGAGCAAAAACTGTCCCCTGCTAAAATTAAAAATAACCACTGATAACTGAATAATAATAATAGTTAAAATTTGTATAGCACTTACTATGTGTCAGTCACTGTGTGAAACACTTTACAATGATTAGCTCAGTGAAGGTATACAACAACTCCAAGATGTAGTTGCTATGATTTTCCCCATTTTATAGCTGAAGAAACAAAGGCAAACAAGTTAAGATAGGGTTGCATAACTAGTAAGTGTGTGAGGCCAGATTTGAACTCAGCTCTTCCTGACTTTAGGCTCAGCATTCTATCTATTGTGCCAGCTACCTGCATCTATCAATTATTTACTACTCAATGTGAATTAATTAGTTTATAAGTTTAATTGGCTTCATTATTCCTCACAAACAAGTCTCTCTATATATATCTTGACACTCCTTAGAGTACACTACCACCTCTTTTATACTTCCTAGATCCCTCTCTTCCTCCAAGATATAGCTTAAATACCATTTTCTATATTACACAAAAACTTTCTTGATCCCAACTTCTAATGACCTTATTCCCTAACTACTTTGTATTTATTTTATATTTATTCTGCATGTATTTATATAAGCACATATTGCCTCCTTTAATAGAATGTCAACTCCTTGGGGTGAAGGGGGGGAGGTGTGGTGGAAATTGTTTCATGTTTTGATTTTTATTCAAGTGTCAATCAGTGCCTAGTACATAATAGATGCTTCACAAATCTATAAGTTATCGATTGATTAATCACACAGTAGTCACATAGTAATCAATTTAGAGTTTTGAAAGGTACTTCAATTACAATCCCACTACCACCAAACACACTTTATAGGTCATGAAGTGATTTGTCCAAGTTCATTGGATCATAAGTGGCATCTTTTGGGTTCAATTCATATTTTTGCCTTGTATCATTTTTTAAGTATTCATGGGTTAGTGTTCTCTCTCCTAATCTTAATAAACATTAGTGTTCTCTCTCTGACAAGATTGTAAACCCTTAAAGGGCAGGAACTGTTTATTATATTTCTTCATAGAACATAGTAATAAATATTTTCTGAACAAAGTAATGAATTGATTGAAATAATCCCTCCTTCAAGCTCTTCAAAACATAGCTCAGATGTGATTTCCTCCAAGGAAAAGTTCACAGATACCCCATAAGCCTACCTTGATTTCTTCAAATTAATTCTTTCTGTCCCTCCTCATATTTCTAATAGTATTAACTGGATTTCCCTTTTGTCCCTATCACAATCCACCCTTTATTACACTTATGTGCATATTATATCCCCTTGATAGGGCAGAGATTGAGTCATTTTTCACCTTTCTATTCTTCATGCCTGCCTAGCACCAGGCCTTACGCACACACCTTGAATTTAATCAAGAAACAGCTAGGTAGAACAAAGTTATTACAGCCATGAGGTTGGTTTGTGTGTGTTCATGCTGGTCTACCATCCCCCACACAACTGCATTATCACATACACACACACACACGCACACACACACACACGCATACCCCCTGAGTCTTTGCAATGAAAATACCCAAGAACTTATAAATGTGGAGTGGCACATGACTGTACTCTCATTAATTGTGGTTAATTAAACAGCACTCTCTAGGATATGTAGAGATAATGATTTCCTCCCCTTTCCTTTCCTGTTAATTGATTTCTTCCATTAATTTATGAATTGTTGACTTTAATGGATAGTCATTTCTTTTTTTTTCTTATTAATGTACAGTTAATATTTCTCACTTAGTTTTGCTTTCCTGAGTAAAAGAGGAAACTCTTCTCAACATGTGACTTGGAGAATTACAAAAATAATTTATTCAGCAACAATATGCCAACAAAGACATTCTGAAAAGCAGCCTTTTATAATACATTGCGAACAAATCTACCCATGTGTTGATTCAAATTTAATTTACTGATGGCACTGGAAAAGAGGTAAAGTGTGAATACCTGAAATTGACAAGTGACAACAGAAGCCAAAAACTTGTATAGTTCCAATCTCTTGACAAAGTTTTTATAGTGCATCCATTAATAAATTTTTGACTAAGACCACTGTTGTTAAGAAAAGAAAAGATTATCAATACTAAATTGGCAACATTTGGTGAAATGTTTGGTCATGGCAACCTCGAAACAAGAATACAAAATGACCTTCAGTCCAGGGTGACCCTCTGTTTCTGCAGTGAAAGAGGAAAAGAGGTTGACAGAGGACACAAAGAACAGTACAGATTTTAGACTATCTATAAAAATTAATTTAACTCTTCATCCTCACTACTAAATAAGCTAGAAGGTATAATGACATTGTAGTTCAGAAAAGGGGTGGCATGTAGGTTTTCCTTGGAGAAAAAAAAATGAGGGGATTGAAAGAGATGATTTTATTATGCATCCAAAGGCAACAAGAAACATCATCTCATGGAACATTCAGTCATTTTACTTTTCAGAGCTCAGTAACAGAATAAGCAAAAGAACTTCATGAAAAGCATTGAAAATGTAGAAATGAAATAAGTTGCTGATGATTAAGAAGTAGAGAAATTCAACACAGAACTCAGTATCATTCTCCAAAACAAGTCAACATATACCTTGATTTGAGATAACTTATGAGAAGATAGGTATGCAGAAAGGCAGCAAAAATGTTAGATAATATGACTTAGTATTAAAGAAGGTAGTTCAGTTGTTTTTAGTCATGTCCTAATCTTTCTGACCCCATTTGGGGTTTTCTTAGCAAAAATACTGGAGTGGTTTCCCATTTCCTTCTCATTTTACAGATGAGGAAACTGAGGCAAACAGGGTCAAGTGACTTGTCCATGGTCACACAGCTACTAAGTATATGAGGTCAAATTTGAACTCAGGAAGGTGAGTCTTCCTAACTCCAGGCCCTGCACTCTATCTACTGGGTCACCTAGCTGCAGGTGCTTATTATTAGCTCATTAGTTAATACTAGTTGTTCATGATTAAAAAATAAAAGATGACAAAGGTTTGTAAACTACTCAGAAGCCTGTAAATCGGTAAAGGACTAGAGAGATTATCTACTCCAATCCCCTTATTTTATAGATGAGGTAACTGAGGCCTAGAGACATTAAATGACTTACCTAAGGCCACTTGATAATGTGACATCTTTTGGAATGGTTTATATTTTGTCTTATATCATTATTTAAGTTTTATGGGTTTTAGTCTTCTCTCTTCAACTATATCATGAGCCCCTCAAGGGCAGGAATTGATTTTTACATTTCTTTGTATACTCTAAAAAGGATTATTATATTTCTTTTTAGTCTCTATAGGACCTATAACCAGGCTAAGCACATAGTACGTATTGGATAAATATTTGCTAAAGAAATTGATGAATTGATTAAAATTATCCACAGAAAATATCATGAATATTTTCACAATTTCAAGAAAAGAGGTGCAAAACAATGGACGTGGTTAATATAAATAGCATTGTTAAAAAAAAAATTAAAACAACTTTATCTTAACCAAAAAGTATTGACCTGATTTTGGAATTATTTCAGAATCATCTCCCTGAGTATAGCCAGTCTATTTTAAAAAAAAAGGTCAAAATGAACACACAACTAGAATAAAGGGTTAAGATGAAATAATGACCCTTCATGTAATTGCATCTTACCCAACTTGAAAAACTAAAACAAACTTTTGTTGCCTGAATTTGGAAATAGACGGGGGGGGAGGAAAATTGGAATGGTCACCCTTTCTTATTGAAGTTTAACATCAAAATTGCCACATCAAGAAAATCACAAGAACCTCTTAACTATCTGCAGTAAACATTCCTTAATACTCAAAGAGATATGGCCTCCAAGACCAATATCAGTTTAGAACACTGATTCATCTGAAATAAATTAGGGAGGAGGATGCATTATGTAAGGTACATGGTGGGCATGAGAAGACCTCAACACATTACCAAACAAGGATTATGCGAAGAAGTGATGTATAACTGCGGAAATGTGACTGATGATACATTGAGTGTGAGGGATAACCATAGGTTATCTCATATATAAAGTCAAGAGAATCAGAATAAGGCACTCAGGGCACTGGGTAGACTTTTTGAAGAAGACATGTTCAAAGGCATGAAAAGAGTCCACATGATGAGAGGCATAAATGGCATGTGATTTCTATCATTGGAAGGAGTATCCATGTCAGTTCCATAATAAATCCATTAAGTATGGGGTTGTAGGAAGCAAATAGAAGATATAATAGCAAAAAACAGTTGAAGTAAAAAATAGTCTAAATAAAGTTTGGCATCTGAACTAAGGCAGATAGTGCCTTGAAATTTTATAAGTGAAAGGGGACAAAGGACAACAAACACAAAAATTGAAAAAGAGTATGGGCAGGAGGGTGCAATAGTATATAGCTAATAGATAGAATAACAAGTTCAGGGCACATTTAGTATACCAGTCTGACTAAAACAGAATATGTAAAGGGAAATAATACAAGTCTACAAAGGCTTATCGGGGCTAGATTATGAAACGCAATAAACACCAGGCCGAAGTTTGTATTTTATCCTAAAAGCAATAGGGAGTCACTGAAAATTATTGCACTAGAATGCGACAGGTTCACTTCCTTATTCCTAGTACCTAACATGCCTAAGAATGCTATTTTGACTCTTTGGTGGAAAATGGATTTGAAAGCCAATAGAATGGAAGCAGGGAAATCAATTAGAAAGTTATTGAAATAGTCCAGGCAAGTTGATGAAGGAGACAAATGTAAGTTTTGATTTGTCAATTGACTATGACTATGAGGGAGAAGAATAGTAAATAAAACAAAAAGGGAGTTTAGTTTTTTCGGGAAAGAAAGTACAATTAAAGACTACTACTTTGGGCACATGGGATAATAGCTAACAGAAGAGAGAGAATATAGAGATGCTCAATTCATATTTTTATTCTGTTTTCTCTGTCAAGGAAAGTGACCTTTGCACTAGAAATTACAGAAGAAAAATTACTAACAGGGAATTGATACCCAAGATAAGTAAGGGAGGACCTAGTTACCCTTGAAGAATTCTAGTCACCAGATCCAGATGAGCCATAGCCTCAGGTGCCAAAAGAAGAGGAAAATGGGATTACTGAGCCATTGTTGATAATATCTGGAAAATGGGGGAAAACAGGAAAGGTATTACAACATTGGAGAAGCAGAAATGTCTTGATTTAAAAAAACAAAGAGAAGACCAGAGTCTACAAAATCTTTGATTATGTAAATCACTGATGATTCTGAAGTTATGAACCAACATGACTAGGAGATTAGACATGCCTTCAGCAGTAATAGAGGGATACAGAACATACTCCTCTATCAAAAATAAGGTTTTAGGGAAATGAAGATGAATTCCAGTTCATATGTACTGAGTTTGAGATACTAATAAATGCTATATGTGGATATATCAAGCAGGTGGCTGGTGATGTGAAAGTCTAGTGAAATACAAAAATTAGAACTAAATATATAGGATTGAATACCATCCATCTAAAGATCTGAAACCATAAGAGATAAGGACATTAAGAGAGAGTGTGAGAAATAATTCATTTGGACCCCAACTCTCTTCCAATCAGCATTAATCAGTTTGTTATGATTCCATAGGGACAGTGATTACATTAGGCCCCAGAGCTATGAACTGCAAATTGGAAGTTCACTTGCTTAATCATAGGAAGCTAAATAGAGGTCCTTCACCTTTGTTTTACTTTGTTATGGTGACCAAGCCCAGCAAGGTGGAGGTGATTCAATTACATGGAAAGTCCTCAACTTATTTTTGTACCTCCAGACCACTTTCTCTTGTTCAACATGAACAGGTGACCATCTTATGACCACTTAGTCAGCGGAGACGCCCCATGCTTCACACAACCCAAGATCCACTTGTTGACATACCATTTCTAGCCAATGCATCATTTTTAGCCCATGGAGCAAGGCCAGTCAACCCACAGAATTCCATATTTTGTGTAGCCCCTTTAGAGTGTTCATGTATCAAATATGGTAACAAGTCTTATAAAAATAAAGCGCTGGAAGACAGAGGCATCTAAGATCATGAGAAAGATCTGAGGTCCACTTCATTAGAGGGTACCACAGACCCTTTAATAAAGTGCTGTTGCCTCAGAGCTCTGCCTCAGTCTCTTTTATTATAGGTTGGACAATTTTAATCCCCAGAATAATACAGAGAAGAGAAGAAAAAGAGCAGAGACTTGGAGAACACATATGTTTATAAGTAGGAGATGGATTTCATTTTTAAAATGATAACATCACATTCCCAAATGTGTTCATTTAGGGGGCAGAAATGGTACAAAAAAGAACAAAAATGGGAGAAGCATTCAGATTGGACCAAGTGAATTCAGAGAATATTTGTGCTGGCAACACAATTTTGATGGCCATGAAGGATCATCATACAAGATATTAAAAGGACAAAAAAATAAAGATGTGGGAAAATGTCGGACCTTATTAATATGAAAAAAAAAAGACAACAGAGAACTATAACTACTGAACTCTTTGCCTACTGTCCCATATACACAAAAATTTTGTCATCTCTACATTAATTGAAGGCATTAGTTAGGAACAAGTAGGTGTTCACAAATAATATTTAAAAGTGGACCATTGGTAATATTTCACAATTAAGTGAAAGAGAGATTATAACACCATATCATGCTTATTAATTATCATTAAAAATTTGATTTGGTAGAACAATAACCATTTAACAAGTTCTTTTACAACATAAAGTCTCCATATAGCAAAATCATTCAAGTTTCATTGGATAATGTAACAATAGAAATAATTCTCTGACAACAAAAATCAAGCAAGGCACACGACAGGAAGACGCTTGCTGAAAATATTCTTCACTGTGAAGGAAAAGATTCATTCCAGATTCCAAGTTGAGAGTATTCCTTGTGGATGATAAAGGCCTCCAGATGGTCCTGTTTGTGGGTGGCATTATTGAGATTACATCACACCACAGAACACTGCAAAAGCCTCCTAGTAGAAAGCTATAATCATTCAAAGGAGTTTGACCTGCTCACCTATTCAGGAAAGATCAAGTGGATGAAGAATGTCTGTTACCTAGATTTCAATATGTTTTTGGTTAAATGCCCTATAGAGCATCCTATTCATGCATATTGTTTGGACAGACAATAGAGATGAACAATGAATCAGACACAGAATTGAGCAGGAGGAGGAAAGAAGAATGTAGACAGTTTTCAGGAAATTACAAAGCTTTGTCATTAACCCCAAGCTCCTAATTTAGATATTGTGATAGAGTGAAACAGGAAAAACAACTGCTTCTGAAGAATTAAAAATGAGGAGAGTCACAATACCAACAAGATGTAGGACTAGATGTTTTTTTCTAGTCCCCATTACTTCTCCAATCTCTCCAAAACATAAATTATGTAGCAACTATACAGCAATTTCAGCTGTCTCCATGGTATAAAATACCCAGTATCCCCCAAAAAGACTGAAAAATAAAACATGAAGTGAAACCTGCCTTGAACTCACTCAACACCCTGTCACTACTCACCAACTCTACCAGCAATGAGGCTACACTCACTGACCCAAAGACTCAACTCATGGGTTTGCAACAAAACCCAACTCTATACTCTAGTCTTCCCTTGCTGTTTCCAAAGCTATGGAGATCCAGTCTCCAGGCAGTGGTATTTTTCTGGGGCCAAAACAGTCAGGGTGACAGCAACTTTCTGTGCTGCAAAAGATCTTTGCTGGAGAGCAGAAGAATGGAGGGAAAGAATAAAGGATGGCAGATGGACAACCAGAATGCTTGACCCTGGCACCCTTGCAATATCTTAAAGTATTATATAAATATCATCCTTTCAAACCTAGCCCATGCCAGCCCTCTTCCCTGTTGGACTTCTTCACTCCTGCCTCAGTAGCCTTCTCACAGTGGCTACTCCTCCACCCCTCCCACCCCAACCTCTGTCCGGTCCCACCCCCCTCCCCACCCCATGGCCGTCTCCACCTCCTCCATTTGATGAGTTGCCTCTAAAAACTTCCATTAGAGGAAGCACCCATGCTAACCATGTTCACTTCAAACCTAACTCAGCCTAAGACTTTTCAACTACTTCTCTATCTCACGAGTTCCAGATCTATAATCCTATTATCCCATTTATTGAAGTTGAACTTCATGATGTGATAGGATTTAGAGCCTGCAGATAGATTATCTAGTCCTGCCACTCATATGAGAAATAGAAAGTGAGGAAAATTGGGGTTCCAGAGGTAGTGACTTGCCTAAAGTCATAGGGAGGGGTGGAAGAACTTCATCAAAAAATTACTGAAAGAACATATCAACAAATTGATTATAAGATAAAAAAAAACCCTAGAAAACAAACACATTTTAAAAACTCAATGAAAAACTAAGATAGAAATCCTGAAAAATCAGAGATTAACAAAACTTAAAGCATAAGAACCAGTGAGTTAATCTAAGCCTTATGATTGCACATCCAATGCTTTTTTGACCAAACCACAATTGCTTCAATCTTTGCCCTCCTTTACCATGCTATATATATTCTTCCAATACTGTCTTACTCAAGGGAGACAACCTTTCCTATTAGAGGATTATAGTTCTTTAGTCAAAGTAAGGCCAAAAGAAATCAAATGAATTGTTTTTCATCAGACTTAATGATGTGAGGAACTGTATCCAAGGTCACAGTACCAAAAGAGAAATTACGAGAATTTTTTTTTCTGTGAAAGTGAATAGTAATAGTAATAATTATTGGTGTCATTATCCCCACCATCAATAAGGCTAAACAACACAGGGCTTCCAGAATTGGAGAGCTAAGCTATAAAACAGGGTAGAATCTTACAAAGAGTCTTGAGTTGATTATAGTCAAGCAAATCCCGTGGCATAACTAATGCAGAATCAATATGTCATTGCTATGATTGTAAATCAGTAAATGCTTTTTTAAAAAATAAATTGTATGCTTCATTTAATTCAAAAAGCTATCACTATTTTTAAAAGGGATCCCTTAAGAAACTGTTCTCTTTGTCCAAAATGTATCAACAATTCAGGAAACTACTTGACCCCCAAACCTATCTTGCTACCATCCCCATTAAAAAGTGGTGCACATCCTCATGGATTTCAGTCTGTAGGCAACAGACCTGAAAGGCCATTATGCACAGTGTGGATTTTACTTGCTAAAAGGTGTGGGGGCCAAAAGGAAGGCAAGCAATGACATATGAGGTGTGCTACATTTAGGAAGGCTAATGAAACCGAGGGCTCAGCCATTAACCTTCAAGGAAGAAAAGCTAGGCTTGGTGCTTTCAAAATTAGTCGGACCAATATTTCACCATGACAAGCATTAGTAATGAATAATTAAGCATTTAATATAATGTTGCTTTGGTGAAAAATGATAATTTTACAATTGATGTGCCTTAAACTTATTCCATGTTACTATGGAGCATTAAGATGAAAGGGGGGAGGGGATTCGCAGTGAAATAAATGCTTTTTTTTTTTTTTGATGTCTTGGTAGTTGCAATTCTTAGGTTCAAAATCTTTTCAGAGCCAAACTGTGACCCTGCTGAGAGAATTTCATGAAAAATTTAAGAAGGAAAATTCAACCTGGAACAAGCTTATGTCTCACACCAGCTTGCCTGAGGTCAAACTGTTTTTTTTTTTCTTATAAGACTTTGTTAGTGTCATAGGACTAAATCATACAGCAGATGTAGAGATAATACTAGGTCCTAAAATGAAACTTGCTTTACTTCAAATCTTATTTTTCTAAGTATCTTCTTATTTAACATGATTTAACAGCTGCACTCTTTGTATAGTATAAAGTTTATGGCAAGAGAAATATTTTTTTCTTCTTCTTCTTTTAGACTATGGTATCCTTTAAGTATTTCCTTCATAATTCAAACTACATCAGAATATGTCTTTTTTGACAATAGCTAAGAATTATCACCATTATTTGCAAAGAAAAATGATTTCAAAGAACTCTTACTTCTCAGATCTATTTTTTTTTAATAACTGGGGAAATGGTTTCTTTAATATATGCAAGAAGTGCTAATTAGAATCTCTATATTTTATCCATTCATTCTGATATTATTGGGGGGAAAAACACCCAACTTCAGGAGAAAAGTTTAATTAGGATGACATTTGCAACAGAGACCTTCAAAGTTTCCCAATGGGAATCCGACCAGTAGATTTTATTATTTAACATAATATGGGAAATTGTTCACTTTTCTTTAGTACTTGTTAAGAAATGTCCCTGAATCCAGTACAGTTTAGCTGTATTCCCTTCACCTGACATATGGACAACTTAATTCATCAAATTCCTGAGGCTATAAAATATTATCCCACAATTTACATGGAAAAGAGATGTTTGAATCTAAAATGTGCCCTCCATATGTACATGGGTTGCAAATGAGCAAAAGACTCTAGGGTAGGGGGCCACAGCATAGAGATGTCACTGTATAGCTTGATGATTGGAACTCAGATAAAAGAACATATTTCATTCAGTACATATGAGTTACAGTAGAGATCATTATATGTCTATTGTCCCTCATCCGGCTCTGAATTTGACCCTTGATTGTCCTGATTTCCAGAACCTAGTAGCCTCCCTTCATTTTAGCTAGGCTCTTAATCCTACTCCCTCCCTCAAGAACCATGCCTTTATAATCCAGTATAATAGACAGGCTTTGTACAAATTATCCCTAGTTTAATGGAGGAAGAGTTAGAACTCCAAATATCCCTATTAGCGTGGAGACAGGAAGTCAGAAGACCTGATATAAAGTCCTGGTTCTACCACTAATTAGTTGCATGGTCTTGGACAAAGTCACTTACTGTACTCCCCCTCCCCCATTCCCCGCCCCTTTGTGCTCAGGTCTCCTATTGATAAAATGGGAATAATACTCCACATCCTGCCTCCCTCCTAGGGCTGCTGTGAGGATCAAATGAGATAATGGATTTTGAAAGTACCTTGAAAACTGCAAAATGTCCTACAAATGTACCACAATGATTACCTTGCCTGAGAGAGTCTGAAATAGCGTCCCAGTGTGTCGCTGTGACAAGAAGATGCTCAATATCCCTGTAGGAGGCTCAGAGAGATGAAAACAATAAGATGCAAGGGGAAGAGAAAAGAAAACAAGGTGAAATGAAATCTCTTCAGGTAGTAAGGATTTATGCCACACATTCTGATCTTCAGGTTCAGCTCTCAGAGGGGTCTGTCCATACTGTTCCGAAACACACAAAAGGCATTCTGGTTCAAGTATTGTCTACAATTTGAATGTTAAAGTTGCATGTCCCAGTAAGTGTACCAATGGCATTTAAAAAAATCTAAAACTAAATATAAAATATTTACATGCTAGAAGTAGGTTGTTGGAATCACAAAAGAAAACAGCCTGTTTTGAGAAGGCAGACTGCCTTTGCCATTTGTTTCCCTAAAGTGATTTGTATTTCTATGCATGGACAAAAACAAATAATAGCTGTCTATAACTCGTCCATCAACAAACAGTTCTTTGGTCATAACAGTCACAGTAATATTCTAGGATCCATTTAGATTTCTCCAGAATGCAGCATGTCCTGGGGTACTGCTTTCATGGCCAGGGTACATATGGCCTCAGTGATACCAAAGTGATATATTTCTCTGGGAATCTCAGTGATTGGGAGAATTCCAATTGCTAGTATCATTCAAGTAGCACAGACTACTCAGCCACAGGGGCAATTTGTAGAGATTTATGATGCCTCCCTGCTCTCTTAAAACACAGAGAAATAAATGTAAACTTCTATCTACTCCTATTTGTTTATCTACCTTGTTGATTTGAAGAGAGGAAAAAAAAGATATTTGCAGTACAATTACAAGTTGTGATATTTCCTCAGTCTTGCAATGGATTTATGCAATTGTCCTGAACATAGACAGATGAAAGGAAAATGGAACAAGAATTATGAATAACAGACTGCAGGTTCCCTGGGGAGGGAAAAATAAATTGCATTTTGTAAGACAGAAAATGCTATATAAATGTGAGCTGCTAATACTAACAATTAGCCCTGTTACTACCCTCTTTCAATACTCTAACAATCATCTAGGCATTATTTATATAGATAATGTTGATGATGATTAATAATAATAATTGCATTTAGCCTGGATGTTGATCTGTAGCCAAAGGTAATTTTCCCTGCTTTGTGTGATCTTACCTATTCCCAAGCAATTCCATAGATTAGAGGGTGGAACCGATATGCTACTGAAATTTTGGGGCAACCTGGGCTGACAACTAGATATAGCCACCACTGGATAATCTTCCCCATAATACATTACTGTGATCAATCATAAAGGATCAGATATGAGTTCTCAACCAAATCTAATGGCAATGCCTTTAGTGTCATCATCACTATTGTAGCTATTTCTATAGCATTTGCCAGTTTGCAAGGAGATATGTATGCACGTATTATATATGTATATATATATATATATGTATGTATGTATGTATGCATGTATATATAAAGTCTAATTTGATCATCTTCCTTCAGGTCCCTCTCTGATGCAATCTCTGTCCAGGCTCCCAGGCCATATATAGTCTAATCATAAAATGCTCGAGAAATACATTCCTGATCTATAAGCTGCTGAATGGCAGCAGTCCCTATAGGAACACATGGCCACATATAGCAACATGGAGGGAAATGGAAGGATTAGCCCAGGTCTACCATAAAAAAGTCATTATAAATTTTGCAGTGCCTTCCCTTCTGTCAATTTCTCTACTTACAAACCATAATACTGTGATTCTTATAAAGAATGGGGCTGATTTGACTAGAATACACTAGTGTGAAACCAATGTAGAGAGTCAGGAATGACAATGAGAGTCAGAAAGTTTGGAATTTAAACCCAGCTCAGTGACCCTGGGCAAGTCACTAAAAATGCTTTCTGCCCCAATTTTTCTCATCTGTAATATGGGGATAATATTAGGGCCTACCTCCCAGATTTATCATGAGAATAAAATTAGGTAATTTTTATAAAGCACTTTGCAAACCTTAAAGTACTACATAAGTGCTAGTTATCATTATTACTATTATTATATGGATGTCCAGTTCATTTTTCACACTATCCTCTTGGAACTCCTTCCAGCTCTCATTGCAAATGACTACTAAGTATGGGTAGAAACTCCAGTGCTTCTTTCTAGTGTTGGATTTCAATAGAGATGTTAACATTGCTCCTAAAAGACTGGCTATTAATAACAGAATAATCAATGGCTGAGTTGTCAGCTGTCAAGGCTTTATAAAGGATAGAGCATCTTGCTATCTAGTACTTATTTGGTATTGGTTTTTTATGTATTTATATAAGCATATGTTGTCTCTCCCAATAGAATGCAAGTTCTCTGAGGGAAGAGACTGTTTCATTTTGTCTTTCTGTTGCCATAAGTCAGTTCAGAACCTGGTACTTAAGAGCTTCTTAATAAATACTGGTTGAATGATTAATAGTCCCTACCTCCCTTGTACACATATTCTATTTTGTATTATAGTTATTTCATGTAGATCTTTATCTTTCTTCAAAGACAGAAATAATAATAATAATAATAATAACAATATTTACATAGCATCTACTATGTGCCAGGCACTATGCTAAGTACTTTATAAATATTATCATATTCAGTTCTGGGAGGTAGAGGATATGATTATTCCTACTTTACAGTTGAGGAAACTGAGACAAATAGAGATTAAGCGACTTGCCCAGGATCACACAGATAGTGTCTGAGGCAGGATTTTAACTCAGACTTCTCTGACTCCAGGATTCATACTCTATCCACTGTGCCACCAGCTGCATCTGTCCATGAGGATAGTCATGTCTGACTCTTCATGACCCCCTGGACCATAACACACAAAGTTACATACAATACAGTCTTAGAAGGAACTGAGAGCCACTGGAGTGGGGAGGGGAGTGACATGGTTTGACCAGCTGATTGAAGGAAAAATTAGAGTAAGGAGAGATTCAAGTCATGAAGACCAATTAGAATGCTATTGCAACAATCCCAAGCAAAAAGTGATGAGGTGCTAAATTCAGGAAGCATATGAGTGAGTAGAAAGAATGGTGCCTATCTGACACATGTTGTGGAAGTAGAAATGACAAAAATTGACAGTGTATTGGGTCAGAGAGAGTAAAGAGTCAAGGATGATACAAAGGTTGCTGACAATAATAGGGAAATAAAAAAGGTACAAAAAATAATATATAAAAAATATAAAGGTATAAAAAAGGTGGGAGTAGGGTAAAGATAATGAGTTCTATTTTGGACAGATTCATTTTTATACGCCTATGGAATAACCATCATGCCAAGTAGAGGTACATGATGTGCCTAATGTCTTTTTCAAGGAGTTCAGCTGACAAGGAGAAGTAATATAGGACAACAGCTATTAGAGATGATAGGATATAATGATATTTTAAAGATGGGGGGAAAATTGGCCTGTTTATAGGCAACAGAGAAGAAACAATTACATAAGGAGAGATTGAAAATTAGAGAAAGTGATTCTACTGGAGAAGAAGGAAGGGGATGGAATCTATGGTACTTACATGATGGGGGGGGAAGATATGTATACATGGCCTCTGAGAGTTACTGGGGCCAAAAATTTTACTGTCCTGAAAGTCATGTAGGCTTACCTATCCTGAAAGACTCATACATGTCTTCCCATAAATTCAGCCCTCATGCTAGAGGCGTCCCTTGCTTTGTCCCAATATTACAAGCTTATCAGAAAAGCACTCTGGTTGCTATTTGTCATCCATCTTCCTTGCCACATGACCACCCATCTTCCTATCTTTGTGATAATATCTTTTGCTTCTGTTCTACTCTAGAGTTCCTCATTGGTTATTTGCTACAGCATGCTCAGACCCATCACGAACCTCTTCAATGGCCTCATACTGATAATCAATTTTAATTCTTTAGAGGCAGTAGTATCTCACTGCTATACAACAATACCAATAGAATGCTGATATTAAAAAGATGGGCTTTTGCTTTCATGAAAAGTTTGGGGTCATTAAAGGAGCTTTGCAATTTCCTGAAAGTAATCCAGCCCACTCTCCTATTGTTCAAATCTGGGTCCAGTCTGTCTGTATTGTTTGTCTCAGATAAAAATACTGACATACAAGTTCTAAAGACTGCCAGGTACGATAATTTAAAATTGTCCGTTATTTGCATTGTGGTAGCACCTAGCAAGAAAACAACTGGAGGAGAGGGGTGAAGGGGGCAGACAAGTATCTCTCCAAAGCTGCTTCTTGTGTCTCTGCCTGGTCCCACCTGCTCTAAGCTCCACTATAATGTGGACTCTTTTCTCTTTTTCTTGAACTCTCTAACGGATAGGACACTGAACTTGGAATCAGGTAGCCCAGGGTTCAAATACCAGTTTTAACCCTTATTAGGTACATGGGCAAATCACTTAATCTCTCAGATTCCCAAGAAACTCTCTGACAGTATGGAAGTGATCAATCCAACACCAATCTTCACTGGTAAAAACTTTCCTTACTAGAGAGTTCCCTACACCAATAAAATCACAGATAGACCCTCACCAAGAAACAAATTCTACCTTATATGCTTATTGTAACTTGAAAACACTGTTTTGAAAACATTTATATGTGGCATAAACATGAATTATTTATATGTAGCATAAACATGAATTATTATGATTCATTTGCTTGCTAGGACCTAGCTTGATTCCTAGCAGGCAATTATTCTGTTTCTTGAAAATCTGTTGCTTCCAAGATATTTCTTTTGGGAATAGGTCAGAACCAAGACAGGATTTTGCTACAAAAGAAATAATACTGTAATCTACTGGAACGAACAATAGATTAGGGGTCAAAGACTTAAGTTCAAATCCTGCCTCAGTTACTCACTACTCATGTGATCTAGGTGAAGGCACTTACTCTCTAAAGCTCCATTTCCTCATCTATAAAGTGAAGGGTTTAAACTTAGTAACTATAAAAGTCCCTTTCATATCTAAATCTATTATACCATACTTTTCTTAATCCATAGAAGCTATCTGATGGAATGAACTAGGCATGTTGGTGTCTTTAGCTCTATCTCAGAAAATGAAGTATTTATCAGAAGTATCTCCAAGAGCACATTTGAGTCCAAAAAGAAAAAAAGAAAAAAAAAACTATTCTTAACCAAAAAGAGTATAAATCATAAAAAGAAATGAATAAAGAAATGCACAAACCTAAAAAATCCTCCAGCAATGAAACTATTTTTAAGATAATGGCTATATTTCCTTGACTAAGAGGATGTTATGCATGTCCATGAACTTTATGACTCATGATGGGCTTACATTACATTCCTGTGATATTTTTTAATTGCTAATTCATTTTTACAAATGTTCAGAAGCATTTCATCTCAGTCCCTGCCCAGCTCAGTACAGTAGCATTCATCACACATCTCTCCCCAAATCTTTGACAACAGAAGTGGTTTATGAGCCAGGCTGTTCTAGAGTCAGCTCCTGAGGAAGCGTCCTAATGCGATTCCCTGTGGGACCCTGTACATACAGAGGAATTTGCTACATTCTAAGACTGGCACAGGTCCTGCCTGGGCTTTGCTTAGTTTCTGCTGAACAAAGTATTTCTGCCTCTCTCTGGGCCCCTTCCAAGCCTGGAATCCCTATGGATGAATCAATACCTTAAAGTGTAGCCATGACAACATGGAGAGATCCTCTAGCCTAAGCACAAAACGTATTGATTTTTTTTTCCAGCCTAGGATAACATAGTGCCTAAGTGACAGAATATGTTCCCTTTTAACAACGTAGAATGCTATCACTCCTAAGTGTAACTCCTTTGTGAAGATATTATTGCATTAATGTGGCCGAAAAATGAAAACCTCATTTTACAAAATGTACTGATCACAGCTAGCTTTGCAGCCTGCACAGAACACCTCATCATGGCACAACTCAAGTGTTCTGAGGATTTTCTGGCTGTGCTAGGGTAAGCTCAGCTGTAAACAGTCCATTTTACTGAGGAATAATCACCATCTACTGCTCATCCTGTAAGTACTTTATCCTGTGTGGGGTCTTGTTGAACAGCTGAAAGTCAAATAGAATTCCTTAGGGGGTTTGAATAATGCTTGGGTTCTGCCCTTATGCTACAGTGAATGGGGTTTTTTGCTTGAAAAGAGATTTTCTATGGAGCCAGAAGCTTGCATATAGTGGGTACTTGTTGAATATCAATATGAATTTTAAAATTCAAAATGAAACTTGGCTTATCTTGCTCAAGTACAATTCTTTTTAAAATAAAAAATCCCTTCCCATCTCATTGACCAGACACCAAAAATATTGGAAGGGAGCTGTGGGAAAAATCAATCAATCAACAAGGATTTATTAAGGCCTACAGTAATATGCCAGGCACTGTGCTAAGCATAGAAAGATAAAGCAAAACTGAGTAAGGATTACTACTTTTGAGCCCCATGTGAGGCAGGGCCAATCCACACCAGTGATAAAGTAAAATTACAGGCCGTAGTGGAGGAAACTGACTTAAGGCCAAGACAGTGGAATCCAGGGAAGACATCATGATATAGTGGAAAGAGTTCTGGGTTTAGAGTCAGATGACTTGTATTCAAATCCTGAATCTGTCACTTACTACCTGTGTGCCACTGATCAAGTAATTTGACTAGTTAACTCAATTTTTTTCAGCTATAAAATGAGCCTTCTCAGCTCTCTTCTAGCTCTAAATCTGCCCTATGGTCCTAATTTGAAAGAAGAGCAAACATAATCCGCAATGCTGAGTTGTAATCATGGAATATGTAGAGTATCAAAATTCAAGACGGTGAAATGAGCAGAGACTGGCTGTTGAAAGAGCTCTCACAGCTGGATAAGTCCACCCTAAATCTGGAAGCCAAATTGTGGGAAGTGTCAAATGAATTTACCATTTCTCCACATCAACCTGATTCTCCCAAATCTCTAGACTTTTTATTGCAAATGTTTGTATTTCCCACTCTCATCCAGCATGGCCATGGGCGGGATTCTACAAGCCTCCTCCAATTCCTTCCACTACTGTCAGGACATGGTCTTTTACAATTAAGTTTAGACCAATCAATGAAAAATAACTTAGTAAAGACTTACTGTGTGCCAGGTGCTGTCCTAGTTAGATACTGGGGAGAAAATAGAAAAACAAAACCATTCCTAAGCTCAAGTAAATTATACTGAATTGAGGGAGACATTATATGGCATAGTGTTAGATTTGAAGTCAGGAAAACCTGGGTTCAAATATCACTTCAGAGACATACTAACTATGTAACCCTGGGCAAGTCAATTAGCTTCTAATTTTATCTAAAATGAGATGGTTCAACTCAATGGTCTCTAAAGTGCCTTATAGCTCTAAATCTATGATCCCAAGATACATCTACAAATATATGTCTAAAATACAGACGAAATATATAAAAGTCTATATTCTGGGGAGAAGCCCTCACAACTCGGGAAATCAGGAAATAGTTTATGTATAAAGGGACTTTGAGGGGCAGCTAGGTTGGCGCAGTGGATAGAACACTGGCCCTGAAGTCAGGAGGAACTGAGTTCAAATCTGGCCTCAGACCAAACACTTGACACTTACTAGCTGTGTGACCCTGGGCAAGTCACTTAACCCCAACTGCCTAAAAAAAAAAAACAAAAAAAGATAAAAACAAAAATAAAGGGACTTTGAGCTATGCTTTGAATGAAAACAGAGATTCCAAGAGGTAGAAGTAAGGAGGGATAGCATTTGCCTGGTACCCATTTTATGAATAACCCAGATTGGATTTCTTAACCAAAAAAATAAATAAATAAACAAAAACATTCTCATATTAATGATAGGAACAGCTAACATTTATGTAGATCTTTAAGGTTTATAAAGCACTTTATAGGGCAGCTAGGTGGCACAGTAGATAGAATACTGGGCCTGGAATCAGGAAGATCTGAGTTCAAATTTGACTTTAGACACTTACTAGCTGCTTGATCCTGTGCAAGTCACTTAACCCTGTTTGCCTCAGTTTTCCTCATCTGTAAAATGAGCTGGAGAAGGAAATGGCAAACCTCTCCAGGATCTTTACCAAGAAAACCCCACATGGGGTCATGAATAATCAAACAGGACTGAACAACAAGGAGAGTATTTTACAGTTCCTACTTTTTTTTTTTTAAGCAATTGGAGTTAAGTGACTTGCCCAGGGTCACACAGTTAGTAAGTGTCAAGTGTTTGGTCTGAGGTCAAATTTGAACTCAGGTCGTCCAGATTTCAGGGCCGGTGTGCTACCCATTGCGCCACCTAGTTGCCCCCAAGGAGAGTATTTTAAAGATATCATTTCAAGTGATCTTCACAAGAACCCCAGGAGAAAGGTGCTATTATTATTCCCATTTTACAGATGAGGAAAATAAGGCAAACAGAAGTTGTTGCTTGCCCAAGGTCCCACAACTAATAAGTGTCTAGGACTGGATTTGAACTCAGGCCTTCCTGACTCCAGGTCTAGTGCTCTGTTCACTGTATTACCTGTATACACATACGTACACTCAAATACACATATATATGTGTATATTATACATACACACATATATACATATGCATGCATATAAATGCAACCAAGAGAATTATTCTACTGAAATAAGGAGGCTAGAAAGAAAGTAGAGTACCCAAAAAAGTCCTTCTAATATACCTACATAGCAGGACTCATTTTCTAAGATCCTACATGTCATTTCTTGGCTTACAATTACTACCAAGACAGTCTTAGAGCACAGCTATAGCAAAAATGGAAAGTGAAATAGTATGGAGAGAAAAGATCCTGTGAAAAATGAGCTACTTTCACAAAATGATTGACAGCATGTGGAAAAAGTAGGCACAGATAAAGATTGGTGTTGATGTTCACTACCTTTGAGCAATGCTTTCTAACATATCTTTCTCTTGATATCACTATTACACAAAATTCCAAATGACAAGCAATATCAAGCCAACTTCATGTCCTTGTAAAAAATTATAGGTCTTTAAAGTCAATACATAAAAAAAAAGCAGAAATCAGCACGCATATCAATCAACATAAATTTATTGAATGCTTGCTAAATGCTACCAATGCAATGACAAAAATTAGATAATCCTTGTCTTCAAGGATCTTACATTCTATATATTCTATTTTTTTAACTAAGACTCTTTTGAAAATGGATGAATAAAATATTTGAGAGGCAAAAATGTTAAATAAATATATATTTTGGAGCAAAAGAAAATTGTTTGGATAACTTATTTCCCCAAGGGACACAGTATCTTCACCCATAAAACAGTGAGGTCTTTGTATAATAATAAATTTAAAGAAGGGACATAGAAGTCATCTATCTCAATGCCTTCATTTTACATATGAAGAAACTAAGGCCAAGGACATTAAGCTTTTTGTTTTGTTTTGTTTTTTAAATTGATTTATTTGTCTTTAGTTTTCAGCATTCACTTCCATACATTGTTTTTCCCAAGTCACAAGGGCACTAAGTAGGAGAACCCGGATTTGAATACATGATCTCTGACTCTCAATCTAATAGTCTTTCCACTGCACTATGCTACCTTCCCTCATTATTGCAATGTCTACTCCTGGAAAGAAATTGACACATTTTGGTTCACCCAGTGACAATATATTAGCCTTTAAGGGAGCCGGCCAAAAGAAAGCCCCAACATTGAAGTGGAGAGTAGGATAAAAAGTATCATCTCTGGTCTTACATTTTGAGTCCTAGTTTTGATTTGGTATCTAGGTGATTATGAGAAGGCTTTTAACCTCTGTGACTCTAATATTCCTCATCTGTAATATCAGAATAGTTTTACCTGTGTGATGTGTGTCACAGAGTTATTGTGAGCACTTTCATTTTTGCACTTTTATTACTCAAATCATTATGTGATCTCATATATATGGATATCTCCTGCATTGATACAGGTGCAACCATTGCTCATTCTGTGCGTCTCTTACCATGTCTTGCCAAAACTTCCCAGCGCTTCACTAGGGATCCAATGAAAATTCTGAGAACTTTCTTCACTTTCTCTTGACATCTAAAGGATATCAGTGAAGCACATGGTCTATCCATTATGTATCCTTGATTTTTTACAACCAAATAATTTTTTGAACACGCATTTCTTCGATGTCATTCTTTATACAGTTTCTCCTTCATATTTCTACATTTATAATGTGTTGCAGCCTACTCATGCCTAACATATGCCTTTCCATTTTCCTCTGCATTATACTCATTTTTAATTCTTCAAAGGAATTCAACAATAGCGGTAGAATATTGGTATTAAAAAGATGGGCCTCAACAACACAATGTAGATTCTAAAAAGATCTTTTTTTTTTTGAGAAGATTGGGGTGGTTAAAAGCATAGGATGATTTCCCGATGGCAAGTCTGCTCCATTCTATTATTTAATTTGAACCTTAAGTCACTGTCCATGTGTCCATTTAATCAATGAATCAATAAACATGTATAAGCACTTACTATCTGCCAGGCACTGTGCTAAGTGTTGGGGATACAAGGAGAGGCAAAAGACAATTCCTGACCTCAAGGAAATCACAGTACTTGTGTTGTAATAGAGGGTAAAACATGAAAACAAATGTATACAACAAATATGTCCAACAAGCCATATACAGGACAAATTAGAAGGAAGAGGGAAGGCACTAGAATTAAAAAGGGTCGGGAAACACTACATGTAAAAGATAGAATTTTAGTTAGGACTTAAAGGAAGTCAGTCGGGGGAGTTGATGGGGAAAAGCATTCCAGGCATGAGGGAAAACTAGAGAAAATGCCTTGAAGGTAGAGATGGAGTGGCTTGTTTATGGAGCTGCCTGGAGGCCAGTATCACTCAGTTGAGTATGGGGAGGACAGGAAGGTATAAGAAGACCAGAAAGGTAGAAGGGCCTAGATTATGAAGAGCTTTTGTATTTGATCATGGGGACAATAGAGAATCACTGTAGTATACTGAGTAGGGAGGGTGACATGGTCAGGCCTATGCTTTAGGAAAATCACTTTGGTGACAGTAATAAACTCCATCTATACAGAAATGGTCTGAATGACACATATTTTTATTTTATTTAAATAATCAAAATTATTTGAATTAAGATATTTTAATGCACTGTTATTAATTGTTCATCTTTTTTTTTTCTGCCATGGTTAACTATTTTTGCATAGGCTCCACACTCACATCATTCAATTTGGGAAAGTCTCAAATAGGCAAGCTACCTCTTTTCCCTCCCTCTATTCACTTATTAAAATCTGTAATACAGCATCATCAAGCAATACACTAGTACCAGCAGCAGTATTATAATATCTCCTTCATCAGTGTGCAGAGAATGTGCTCTGGGTATCCCCCAATGTGCCAGCATACCCAGGGCAAACATTACCACTGGCTCTTCACCTTCCCCTCAGTTCCATTTGTAATGTTCACCCCAAGATATACCAGCATACCTACCACACTTTCTATGTATGCTTATGATATCTCTAACCTCTACCAACAATCTAGCTTTCATTTAAATCTGCCCAAGATTTACAGAAACTATGCCTACTTTAAAAGTGTTCATCCCTACCATCTTGTTTAAAGATAATGGACTAAATCACAGATCAAACACAAGGTGTATGAATATACCTTTTATCAGTGTACCTAATTTGGTCAAAGTCATGGTCAACTCTTTCAATTGTTAGACTAAAGCATTAGGGTATGTGGCAGAATTACATCCATGCTCTCTTAAATATTGTCAATTTAAGGGAAACATTTTTTAGGTTCAAGATCTATTCCAGATTGTTATCTTAATTTAGAAAGAGTACCACATTCTATATATCCAAGGCTTGACTCCTTTGGCACCAAATGCCAGTTCCAACAATGAATACACATAGTAAATAGAGAATAAATACATTTAACCAAATTGATAGCAAAACAGAAATCAGAGAAAGCAAACATAAAAATAATGTATTCCAGATTATACACAGAGTAAATGAGGTTTCCCATTGGGAGCAAGATAACTCAGTTCAAACAAGGGACAGAGTCTCAGATATCATATAAGGGGAAATTCCCCAGAGTCTCTATTGTAGTAAGCTGGGAATAGGGATATGATTCAAATGCCAGTTCTTCTATATGTTGACTTCTTCCCAGGGTCTTTCCTCTTCCTTCAGGAACCTGAAGAGAATCTTAAACACATGTCTTCTTTTCAATGTGGTAAACCAGAAAACTAGGCTTTCTTTTTTCTCACCAACCTCACCCCTTATGCAAGCAGGCTCAGAGCACTGAGCACTTCCACCAGTGAAGCTAGTCCCATAAAAATGGCCTTTTGAGCCAAGGGTTACAAAAGAAATAGACAAATGCAAAATGTCCACTTGACCAATAGAAATATTACAAAGTCCTTGTATCATAGACCTAGAGCTTACTGGAGATAAGAAAACTGAGGCACAGAGGGATCAAGTATCTTACCCAGTATCACATAGATGACAAGTAACAACACAGCTGGAATCAGTGAAGTTCCTCCATGTAAAAATATTTATCTCTGTACACTCCTTGAGGTCAGGGACTCTTCCCTCCTTTTCTTTTAGCACAATTCCTTACTAAATGCTTATTGACTAACTGGACCAAATGCAAAATTCATAATTGAAATTTGGGGCATGAGGCAACTTTGAAAGTAAACTTTTGAATTTTGCAAAGCACAACTTTCCTTGATTAAATTATTGCCCAGCTAAGGTTATACATTGATCTATAAAATAAACTTTTACTTTGTGCAAGATGGAGAAATAATTCGTTACATTAGCTTTAAAGGAATTTTTTCAATGTTGTTGCTAAGTAATAAAAATATTTTCCTTATTTTGAAGGTGGGGAAGGAACAACTATATTTTATTAAAAGTATATTAGTCATAGTAAGAAATTCTGGCAAAAATCCTCACAGTATTTAATAATAAGATCTGACACACTAACAGCCCTTTCTACCTTCAAAACACTTTACAAACATCAATAACATGGTTGTCATTATCAAGGAATTTGATATTCAGAACATCCCAAAGATTTCTCATCTCCGAGGCTGCTTAACATTTGTACAACTGCCACAGCGAAAAGCATCTTGATGAGTTGAGACATCATGGGTTGAGACCCATGGTAGAATGGCATCAATATGATGAGCCTGTCCAAATGGATGTCTCTTTCCTGAGGGATGTGGGTCAGGAGGCCCTTGTTTTGTAAATATGATTGTCACCTTGCTGGATCTGAGTTATTTCTGCTCAACCTGAAGAATATACAAATAATATTATGGGCTTAATCTTGAAATGCAAGCCAATAAGACTGAAGACTAGACAATTCAGGTCTTGGACCAGGTAACAAAACACCCACAAACCTTCGGGATCCTTAAACTGGTTCACCTAAATGAGGGAGCCAATTTTGAATGTGGTAAAAGAAAGGTGTTTGTCTCCAATCACAATCTCAAGTTCCTGCCTGAAGAATATATAAGTAATATTATGGGAAAGCCAAGGTAGGATTAATGTATAGGATCGAGAGAGGAAAGAAGAAAGAAACTCATCCCCCTATGCCTTGATATGCTCTCTCAGGAGAAAGAAATTAGGGAAAAGGTGAGAAGAATCTGAAAAGGTTTGAACAGGTCTGCTGGCTCACTACAAAGGCTATAAGACAGTGGCTCCTCCCAACAGAACCCATCCTCCTAAGAGTCCAAGCTAACCCATTAATCTTGGAGGCACTGAATCTAAACCTTTAGGAGGTGTCAGGGGATGGCTCCAAATTTAATCATCGAACTTGGAGCATCCCCAGTCACTGAAACTTAAATAGGATGCATAATGGCAATCAAAGGCTCCAGACAAAGGGTTTACATTTGCATAAGCTCATCAAATTGATCAGGGAACTCCCATGATTAACTCCTTGACTATATACATTGTGTGTGTGTGTGCGCATGCATGCATGTGCACTTATCCATCTGCATACACATATATGTGTTCAGGGAGACAGAGAGGCAGAGAGACAGAGACAGAGAGTGAGTCTAAATGAGGTTTTATATGCAAAGTTACTCCATCAACTTTCCTAGAGAATTGTAACATCTTTAATATCCCTGGTTGTGGCAACTGTGATCATAGAATACAAAGCTGGAATGGACCTTGGGGCCAGTTTCATGATTTCACAGATGAGGAAACTGAAATTTCATAGCAATTTCAATTAGCACAAGGACATAAATAAACATTAAAATAAAGCATAGCACGCTGTAATAAGAATTGCAAAGGCAGAGAGGGGTTCAGTGTATGTAAGTATAGAAATTATAGGAGCATCGATTTGAAGCTGGAAAAAGATTTATAAGTCATCTAATTCAATTTTACAGATAAGGCATGAGGCCCATAGAGATGAAGCAACAAGAAGCTTGTCCCCAAAGCAATGGCCACCTGGTATGAATTTTTTTTTCAGCCCCAGAAATTCATGATGACTGTTAACTAAGGCATAAAGGAGTTGAGATATGAGTCAACAAAGTGGACACCCACCCTGATGGAAGCATAGAGTCTTGAAATATCAAAGCATTTTTTCCAGTGTTTCATGACTAGAATGCTCCCATCTTATCAGAGTTATAAGCAGGATGCTCTCTGCCTCTTGCAAACCATTTTTCTGAGAATGAAGGATCACCCATCTATGGAGATATCATAGTTTGATGTGCTCCTTATAAGACCCACAATGAGACTGGGGAATCAGATAAAGAGGAAGCTATAAGATCGGTCTTAGCTGATTCGTAAATGATTTCATCTATTAAATGAAGAATGTTGAGTACTGAATATCTCTTTGTCAGGCAGAGAAGGCCAGTTCCAGTCATAGGAAAAGAGATAAGAAATAGTGGTGAGGAAGAAATTCAGATATTCTGCTGGAAGTGCATGAAAAAGTGGATGATTAGAAGGGAGTTTGCTATAACTCCTGATTTTTATATATTTACAACCTGGTATTTGGCTGTTCTCCAGATATTTAATCTGGTATTCAATCACAAATAATAGTTCTATTGAGTTCTCTAAAGTCAATACTTCTGCTCTTTATTTCAGGCAAAGCTCCAGTAGAAAGTATTCTGTTTGTTTAATGTTTTCAAAGTCTATTCAGTTGAATCAGATTTACAAGGTTAAGTTATTCCCAAGCCACTTCAGAGTGTTTCGCTTATCTCTGCATTCTTGCTTTGTAGGTGAAAACCATGCCTATCAATCCAAGTAGGGTTTTCTTCTTTTTTAATGAACAAGCATTTATTTAGCACCAACCATGTATCATTATGCTAAGCACCAGGGCTACAGATACCAATTGATTTGGAGGAAAAAGATTAAAAAAAAAAGTCTTTAATTATGCCAAACTGATTATCCAGGAAATAACTGGTTAGTAACTCACTGAGTGAACAGCTCATCTGGTATACAATACACACACACACACACCTCATATATTCTAGAAACTGAGGCCCAGAAAGGGTTATTAAGGGACTTGCCCATGTCACATATTGAGTTTATGGCAATCTGGCTTCTTAAAGGAAAAGATTTCAAATTTGACCAAATGCTTGTTCTGACCTCCTAGGACCCTTCCCCTGCATCATCAGCATCATCAAGGAAACCATAAACCAAGATCAAAGAACTTTTGCAACTTGACAAGTTACATAAGCTGTTGGACTTTTTGAAAATAAATAACAATAACAACAATAATAATACCTTAGGTCTATATAGCACTTTTATGGTTACAAAATAATTTCTCTACATTATCTCATCCAATATTCACAAACACTTTGACAACCAAGTAACGCAAGCATTCTTACCCCCATTTTGCAGATGGAGAAACTGAAGCTCAGGGCCCTAATAACTGGTAGAGCCAGAATTCAAACTCTGTCTTCTAATTCAGTTGCTTGAGTATACTACTGCCCCAATAAAGAAAATAAATGGAAAAATGTCATGGAATACCTTACGTCTTTATAGAAATAGGTGATATTATTCTAAGATGGGGGAACTGAACCAAGTGAGAAAGAGGAGCACAAGACAGTCACAGAGTACAGTCATGGGCAGCATCATGTAATACAAAGGGGTCTACATGTGGAGTCCAGAGACCTAACACTGAATCCCTGCTCTGTTCTTTATAAGCTGAATGACTATAAGTAATTCATTAAATCTCTATGAGCACTAGTTTCCTAATCTAGAAAATAGGGATAACAATAATGTCACCATTTAACTCACAGGCTGGATGTAAGCATCAAAGATCACTATATAAGCAGAGGCTATTATTAACATGTAAAAATGGAGTAGAAGCACATTAGGATAGATAGCATTTGAGGCACTGTGCAGGGTTTTCAATGATACTTATATGCTATTTACTACAAAAACCCAATTACTATAGCATCAATGTTTCTCTAGTAATTCTATATCGCAATCCCATGATCATAGGGAAATCAAGATTGCCAGTGACCCAAAGGGCAGTAGGTTCACAGTAAATATACATATACATATTCATATATAATCTCTGCTTGTAAAATGTATATTACATATATATGTATAGAGGTCATGTATATATGTATATGTGTGTATGTACATATCTACATACAAGCTATTTGTGTGTTACCAATGATGACTTCAGTTGGTGAAGTGGGATAAAAGACATGAAGCCCAGGTAATACTAGAAAAGGAAATCAACCTGTTATTTAGTAAAAATGAGAGAAAACAGTTGTACTATTGAGAGTTACAGAGGATCCCAGACTTAGAACTACATGGGACCTTGGAGGACATTGAGTCTAGCCTCCTCATTTTACCAATGAGGATACTGAGACACAGAGAGGTCAGGGAATTTGTCACAGGTCATACAGCTAAGTCTCTGAGGGCAAATTTGAACCCAAGGTCTTCTTGACTCCAAGTCCAAGACCCTATCTGCTAGAATACACAGAATAACGTGTGAACTCTAAATCTCTTTGATGCAGTTAACATTTATCTTCTTCCCATATGACTTCCCATGAAGCTCTGCCATATTCCTCCCCGTTCTCTTTCCTCCTCTACCCTTTCTATTGGGTCCTTTGGAATTCCTGATCCATTATTACAAACTCCCTTTCACACTATCTTGGACTTTTTCCATCCTCTGACACTCACAGAAACCTTCTCAAATACAACATATTTCTTTCTACTCTTTCCACTGTTAGTTGTTCCTTGTCCCATGCCCTTAATAGTGGGTCAGGGAGATGCATCTGCATACTTCTTGACTCTCTTCTTCAATCCTCAAAGTTCCCTGTACTGCCATCAGCCTCCAGCTTCTTTGAGCTCTATACCATTGTACTGTGGTCTTTCAACATCCAGATCATTTTCCTTGCCTTCTCAAAAAATTCAATGAGTGACACATGTTTCTCCTCCTTCACAACCTCTTGCCCTCCTACTTGGGGGTTTCAATATGCATATTAATATACTTTCAAACACCTTGACTTCTCAATTCATCAGCTTCCTAAATTCTTATGATCCATGTCTTCCTTCCACTTCAGCTAACCATAGGGGTGGTCACACATTATACCAAACCATCATCCATTACTGTGCCATCTCCAAGATCCTCAGCTCTGAACTGGCTTTCTCTGATCACAATCTCTTGTCATTCCAGCTCTCAATCTGCCTCATTTTTTAAACCTATTTTGGCTCCTTTACATGACTTTCAGGCTCTTCATGCCTCCCCATTCTCTCATTTTGCTACCCATAGTCTGACCTCACTTTCTTCTCTTTCCAGTCTTGAGCCCAGAGTTAGCCAATTCAATTATATATTGACCATTACCATGAAGTCCTTTGCATCACTGTCCTTTAGGCACCCATGTCTTTCCAAACCTTAGTTCTGTTTAGGAACTCTGATCTATAGAATGACCTAACAAAACTCCATAAGACTGATGATGATGATGATGAACATTTCCCACCTCTTGTCAGAGAGGAAATAGCTTTTCGGTACAGAATGAGATATACATTTTCAGACATGGCCAATATTTTTGAATTTATTTTGTGAACTATACCTGTTTATTACACATTGATCACTTTTATGGGGAGAGGGGTACAGTTTGGAGAGATTAAAGGTAATGATAGTGATATTTTAAAAGGATGAAAAACAAAGAAAAAAGAATCAATAAATAAAATATTTTAAAAGTACACAGAAGAGAGCAGGGAAAAGTTGAAAAGGGGATACAGAGAAGCAGGGGGGGTGTTGTAACTATCATATTAAATTCCAAATATACTTTTTAAGAAGCTATACTTAGTTGAGACTCATGGTTTCATATGTAATCTTCTTTTTCTGTTCTGTGGGTATGAAAATGTTAATGTTTGCTGATGTGTCATGTTCATAATAATAAAATGAAACATTTTTTATAAACTCTTCAACTTTGAGGGTGGGTTAAAGTAGTATATCAAGCATTGAAGACAGTGCACACAAAGTCATAGAGGTGGAGGCATCTAGATGAGCTCCAAAACAGAAAAATGGTTCGATGTCATTAATGCATAGATAACATTACAGAGATTATCATGAAATAGGATTCTGAAAGTAAATAAACCACAGAGCACCTTCAATGATAGAACAAAGAGTTTACATTTTATCTAGAAGGAAATAGGGATCCACTGAAGGTCTTTGAGTAGGGAAGTGATATGATCAAATCTGCATATTGGGGAAAAGGCTTTTCTAGTTTTGTGAAAGATTCATAGAAGCCAAGAGAAACTGGAGTCAGAGTAAGGAGCTTGTTATAACAGTCTAGGTCACTGATTTCCAACTCAAATAGAAAGGGATTCCTATAGCCCGGGTACAGAGCTAGAAAACCACAAATTTGCATTGTCTATATTGTATTGTATTTTTATTTATTTTGTGAAATATTTTCTAATTACATTTTAATCAGGTTCAGGATGCACAAAGGAGTTTTGTAAGGGCCCTTGCAGCCCACAGCCCTGAGTCTGACACCTCTGAACTCTAAATGACAGAAATTGAACCATAGTGGTGGCAAGTGATAACTGTTTCGGCAGTGGAACTGACAGGACTTGACAACCAAATGGATTGGGGGGTAATGAGGTGAAGGAGAAAAAAAAAGTCAAGAATGACACCCAAGTGTTGAAATTTCGAAGACTGGAAGAAATTAGGAAGTTTGAGAGAGAGCCAAGGTTTGGAGGAAAGGTGGTAAACAGTTTTTACAATTTGGGTCTGTGGTAGGTGAAACATCCCAGTGGAGATTATCACCCAACAACTGGAAATATAGGCCTAGGCTGTAGATTTGGGAGTCAGTTGCAAAGAGATGATCATTAAAAAAGTTGTGAGAATGAATGATATTTACATGGATGATTATAAAAATAATGATAACAACTAACATATAGCACCTGCTATGTGCCAGGCACCATGTTAAATGCTTTACAAATATTATCTAATTTGATTCTCACAACAATCCTAGGAGATAGGTGCTATTATTATCCCCATTTGACAGATAAGGCAACTGAGGCTGAGAGGTCAAGTGAATTGATCAAGGTCACACAGCTAGTTAAGTCTCTGAGGCTAGATTTGAATTCAGGTCTTTTTGACTCCAGGTCCAGGCTCCCCTGGCTGCCTGATGATAAAGAAGAAAAAAGAGGCAATTACAAAATTTGGGGGGACATTCACACTTTAGAGTTTAGGAGCATTTTAAATATTTGATCACAGCAATCATGTTCTCCCTTAAGACTTCTGTATTCCACTACTAATATTCATTAGTTCCTCAGCTGAGCCTGATATGGTCTACTTTAGGTCCTAATATAGTCATGAAAATGAAGTTCACAGTTTCTTATACAATTCTCTTTCTTGTTCTTTGTATACTGAAATGTTTGTGTTTGTTAATAATTGTTAAATTAACAATAAAAATAAAATTAATAGAAATTTTTGAGACCAAGGGATTGTGTCTTTTATATTATTTTTGTTTATGAATCAGGGTCTAAGGACTGATAAAGGACACCGTCCCCTGGTCTCAAGATCTTATGATGAAAGGAAAACGAAGAATATATGGACCCTTAACAATCAATAATCTTTAAAGTGAGCCCTAAAAAAGGCATCCCACCAAAGAATTCTTTCACAAATCAACCTCATCATCAGATAGGAGTGGGGCTCATGTTAGAACATATCACAAACTACAAATTCCGCTTTCTTAAATATCTTTAAAAATACTGGCCTGGCTCTCTGTCTTCCCACTCAGGTCAAACTTTTATAACCCTGTAAATACATTAATGAATATCTATACTGAAGTCCCCTTGCAATGCTCATTGTGGCATGGAAGTGACCCTTGAGTTCTCAAAGACAATGTCAATGGAAAGCAAGTTCTAGCAAGCTTGCCAAGATGAAAAGGCTTCCAAGATGGTCCCAGATAGGAACTTTATGTCTAAGGTTTAAACAAAATAAGTTTGGATGGGCTTATCAAAAGGTAATGAATTTTTCTGAACATTAATTCTTGAATACTATCTGCTAGAGGGCTTGCAATCTGCATTGGGGAAGAGAATTTCCCCATTGATGAGATCCTTGAACTTCTGAATAAAATATTGTACATATTTTAAAAAGAATTCATACTGTATCTCCTGACCACAGACACAGCTGAAATCTGTTTATATCTGGATGGTCCCTTACTAGAATGCCTCCCCTGCTGGTTTAAGTCAAATGGGTTGCTTAGGGTATTGTCTCCTAGAGTTTTATTAAGCCTGATTTGAAGTATTTTTTTAATCGATTTATGGAGTACAAAGAACAATGTTATGTGTTCAGTGAAGCTCTCACTCAAAGAATGTAGAGTTGACCTACAGATCACATTAGGTCAATGGGTCTCAAACTTTTTGTTCTCTATATTTCTTTATACTCTCTTAAAAATTATTGAAGATCCCCCAAGAGCTTATATTCATGTGGGTTATATCTATCAATATTTGCCATTTTGTAAATGAAAGAATCTTGGTATTATTATGAAAACAGTTTGGACCTCAAGGACTCCCATAAGGGTCTCAGGACCTCTAAGGGTTCCCAGGCCACTCTTTGAGAACTACTGCATTAGGACAACTTTTTAACAAGGAAGTAAAGGTCTTTGTGGTTGAAGCTTATAAACCAAAGCAGCTTCATAGCTATTTCATGAAGTATTTGCCAGTAAACATATATTGCCTGTTTGCTACCATTGTGATGGCAGCTAGGTGGTGCAGTAATTAGAGCAAGGGGCTTTGAATCAGGAAGACTCCTCTCCATGAATTCAAATTTGGTCTCAAACACGAGCTGTGTAACCCTGGACAAGTCACTTTACCCTGTTTGCCTCAGTTTCCTCATCTGTAAAATGAGCTGGAGAAGAAAATGGCCAACCACTTTGCCAAGAAAGCCCTAAATGAGATCGTGAAGAGTCAGACATGACTAAAATGATCCAACAACAAAAAAAACATTGTGATGTACATTATCAAAATACGTGTGTGTGTGTGTATGTGTGTGTGTGTGTGTGTAAAAAGTGATCATTAACATCTGAAATGACCATTCTCCTACAAATCAAGGCAATCTATCAACAAGCATTTATTGAAGTTAGGTACCAGAAATGATGGTGGGAATACAAAGATAGACTAAAGGAAGACAGAAGGGAATAACATTTATATAGCACCAACCATGTGTCAGGTACTGCGCTAAGCACTTTGTGTGTGTGTGTGTGTGTGTGTGTGTGTGTGTGTATAAAATCTCATTTGATCACAAGGATATGGTCCCTGCCATCAAGGAGCTTACCTTCTACTGGATGAAACCACATGTACAGGAGTCAATCCATCAGTCAATAAACATTTATTAAGTACCTACTATGTGCAAGCCACTGTGCTAAAAGTGGGAATACAAAGAAAAGCAAAAGACAGTCCCTGACCTCAAGGAGCTCACAAACTACTAAGAGAAAGCATAAAAAGAAGCTAAAAAGAGTGGCAGGGGAGTGATTGCCCAGCTAGGGGAATGACAAACTCAGAAGAATAAAGAAATAATGCCATGCCTGCCTTGGGCATCCTCCAGAAATGGAGAATCAGGGAGGAACTCTGCACTGCCTACTCTCCACCCTCTCCATTTGAGAGCTCATGGGGTAGGAGGTACTGAAAAGATGGGAATTTTAAAATTAATGGGGTTTCACAGGTGATAAGATTCTAAAAAGCATGATGGAATTCCAGAAGTATACAGCTAATGTGAAATATATACAAAGTAAATGCAACTAATTTCAGGGATAGGGAGGCAGTAGTTTCTAGGAAAATCAGGAAAACCAACTGAAAATGGTATTTAAGTAGAGCTTTGAAGAAAAGTAAATATCCTCAGAATCAGAGATATAATGAGGAGGAAGTGGATTCCTCTCAAGGACACAGATACAGGAAATGGAATATCAGGTGAAAGTCAGTTTATTTACTAATCTGCCTGGATTTTCCTTGGTACTGGGTACCCATTATTTACTACATATGAATTATATTTACAATTCAGCAAACTTTTTGTGGGATTAAATTTCCAAAGGAAATCACACGATTGGTGGGAAATCATAATTTTAAAAAACACTAGCTCTAAAAGGTACATTTTAGCTTGTGAAATGATTCATGCATTCTGGTAGAGAACTTATATTAAATAGCTTCTCTGGAATCTCCCTCAATCCCCTACTCTCCCAAACCACATTCTTTGTACTAAATAAATTATTACCACCAACTGCCCCTTGCCCCCCCTCCAGTGAATTAAATGCTTCCTATTTTCTAAACTTTCCTAATTCTTTGTGAATTAATACCCATAATTTATTATAGCAGCAGGTACATGCCACTGGAGGTAAGCCTGCATCAGCATTTCTGTTTGCTAGCGTTGTATTTATTTGGTTTTTTAACTCAGCTGTAAAAAGAAAAAAAAAATCCTTGAAACTTGACTTCCACTATTTCAGCAGTTTTAATGAACAAGAGGAAAAATATCTGGTTTATGGGCATTCTGAATCCAAAGAAAACGTGGCAAACACTAGCATTGGACATAAGACTCTGGAAAGCAAACTGAAAACTATTTAGTCTTGTTATATGTTTTCAAAAATGGAATACCCAAATGGATTATAAAAAGCAAGCCATTAAGGATTGGAAAGATCTAGCAACTGGTTTCTAAAGGTCAATGAGGAAGTCATTCTGAATCCAATCCAGCAAGGCTGAGCTGAGGTAAGACTTGAGTGAAAGACCACCAAGGAAAAACCAGACAGACTGGTGCTGGTGGCAATACAAGTGGCAAAATCCCCACTGTTAAGAGAGCCCAAGGATATTGAAAATGACAGTTAATTGTAATACCCTGAAGTCAACCAAACTTTTTGCCAGAATGAGCCTTAGTTCTGGAAAGCTACATAGTCTAAGCCCCTTAATAACTTTAACTATGGGCTTCTCACTATCCCATTTTCTCCAGTTGTCTAATAGAACAAAGAAAAACCACTCAATCTCTAACCATTTTATATTAGCATGTGAAGGCAAGGGAGCAAGATTTCTCAAAGGTCATCTTTTTGTTGCACAAGAAGGGCCAGAATTTAAGAATACTTCAAAGAACCGAGCTGCATCAATTGATACCATGCATTTTTTTAAACCATAAGATAATGAAAATAGGGATGGTAGGATGAAAATTTTTACTTCAAAGTAAAATTATAAAATGTTTATAATTATTTTTATTTAAAGTACATTGGCACAGATAGGGAAAATAGTTATCAAATATATTTCCTTGTAATCATTTATTTAGAATCCACATTTTACACACATTTTTGCTTTGTATTTGCTGCAAACAGTTATTTTGCAAAGAAAACATATGTCTATAGTCTTGTACTCCTACGTTGTGGATTCACAAGAACATCCCATTTTGGGTGTATGAGCATCCGTGTCTTCAAACATGGCTGCTGTAACTTCTGATTTACCACTTGGACAACCTTTAGCAAGCTTTTCACTCATTTTTAGACATATTCTATAGAGCTCATGTCTGAATTACAAACTTTTATGTATTATCCAGATGTTGATGAGGACCATATCTAGAACATTGTAGAAAACACTTAGAGGGCATATCCTACTTGCTGTCTTCACATCCTAAGTAACAACCTGCCATTTGGTCAATAATATCTATCTTATTCTTGTAAAAACAGGATAGTATCAGCTTTTGCTTTGGGTTAGTTTCTGCTTGAATCTGAACTTCTGGATAGAAGGTATCCATAATAGTTACAGACTTGGATATTCTATCTTAATATGAAGTCAGTGTCACTGTAGGCTTCTCTGTAGATTTCAAACCCAGAATTACATGCAGTAGCCTATATGTCTTCATTATTTCTGGAAGTTCTCTACAATTCTGATGAATTTTGTTGTTGAGTTGTTTCAGTCATGTCCAACTCTTCATGATCCCATTTGGGCTTTTCTTGGCAAAGATACTAGAGTGGTTTGCCATGCCCTTTTCTAATTCATTTTACAGATGAGGAACTGAGGCAAACAGGGTTAAGTAACTTGCCCAGGGTCACACAGCTAATAAATGTCTGAGGTCAGATTTGAACTCATAAAGAGAAGTCATCTTGACTCCAGGCCTGATAGTCTATTCATTGCACCACCTACCTGCACTCTGAAGAATAGTCCCAATTATGCTTTATCTTTGCTTTGCAAGTGTCAAGGAAAGATGAAGACATGTAAAAATAAGTGTCACAGGTTATATTGTAGCCTTTGTTGAATAGTGTTTTCATGTGAGTCAACACTGTACCTCAAGGTAAACTGGTATCATTGCTTCTAGTATTGTCTTTCCCAAAGTAAGGGAATACAGTGAAAAAGTATTTGTTTTTGGTGCCTACTGACAATCAAAATTTCAGGCCAAATTTGTCTGGTTTGTTTGCCATATACTGAATAAATTTGTAACATGCCCTTGCAAGACCTCATTTGCTCACTGACTGTTATAGAGACATTAAGAATAAATGTCTTCTGACAATTTTCAATAAGAGCATTCCACAGTGAGGATACTAGATAATATTTGTCCTGAGACAGATTTTGTCTCTTTTCAGTTTTCACATCAAACCAAAAATACCTCATTATATCTCAGAATCTTTTACATGACATAATTTTATTGAACAAAGAACACTCATGAACTATTTCACAGTTTTGTTTTGTTTTTTTTGGGGGGGTAGGTTTCTTCCAGTGATAATGCCACAAGTGACAGTAAAACTAAGGAACTTTTCTTTTTTTGTCTAGTGTAATGGACCTGTTCCTCATTGGCCCTCAGCATTAGCAACTGAATGTTTCTAAGCATTAGCTCAATAAATAAAATTCAGAAAGAAAAAAACAGGACTTTTCTCAAAGACGTGAGTTGAGAGTATAGAGTGGAGCAAGTTTGAAGTGTAATAATATTTTGCTGTTTCCAACATTTTCACACTGTCTGAGATGCAGCTGTCATGGCCAGAAGAACCATCTTTACCTTTCAGACATGGTGGCTCTTCATTTCTTTTGTCCTGAACATGCATCAGACAAGAACAGTACTTCTCATTTGCTCATTAACTTTTAGATTATCAGCTATAGAAAGAACTTCACTGATAGACTTGTCATCACCAGAATCAAGTGAAGAATACTTTTTTCTGTTTCACACATGGCAATGGTGGCCTTTATATCATTAAAATTCACAATCTAAAAGTCATCATCGGTTGAGTCAGCTGAAATATTTCTTTTGTTCCAAAATCTCTTCAGAGTCTCTGATACTTTATCAATAAGAATGCAAGCAAACCTATATTATTATGACAACCAAACCATAAATTCCAAACATCTGGAAACCAGAAAAAATTTTTTTTAATTAGTAAACTAGTGGAATCTACATGTAAAGATAACATTTTATTTTACACTGTAAATATATCTATCATTCACAAGGTTTTATAAATGTTTGATGAATCTCACTCATACTTCAAGGGGAAAAAATGAATTTGAATAAAGAAATGAATCAATAGAAATAAATGTAGAAACATTTCCTTTTATTTACAAGGGAACCTCAAAACTGACAAAAGTGGTTTCTGGCTTCAAAATTATAGGTTATTTAATTCAAGTCTTCATCACCTTGTAGTCTTAGAAACCATTTGCTATTTTTTTTTTACAGTATTCTTGGGGTCTAGCAAAAAAAAAAAGGTGGGGGAAATTGGGATCCACTTATTCCTCCAACAGGCTGTGTAAGGCTAGATGGGAGATGAATGTTTCTAGCATGAAAGTTTGAAGGCACATCTCTTTTCTGGAATGTGCCATCAAATTTCCATGCTAGAAACATTCATCTCCCATCTAGTCTTACTAATTGGCAGCTCTCTGCCTCTGACATCAAAGACAGGAAATCTGAAATGTTCGAGCAAAACTCTACCCTTCTCTATAAAATACCTAGCTTCCTCCTCATCCTTAAGTGACATTGCTGTGTGACGTTCTCATGGGAGAAGTTGCAAGATTTTAGCATAATGATTCACCAGATATTGGGAGCAGACTGTAGAACTTTTCTGAACTCCCTCTTCCTGCCCTGGATCTAACAGATCCTCTAAACTTGTTTTATCCTTGTCCTGCTACTGATGGTGAACAGACTTTATACATCACATCCCCTCTTCACTCTGACTGTGTGCCATTCCCACTTGTTTCTGGGATTGGGCCATTTGGACTTTACCAACTACAGACATCAAATACATTCCTAACCCTCCATCTTCTTCAAGACTTTAGGTGCTTCTAGTTAAGCCACATAGCTTTCCATTCTGAGTTAAATGTACCAAATAAAACAGCTATTGATTTGTCTGACTGGTCCATCTATTTACCCTGTGAAGTTCTTTTTTAATCCCAGCAAAAGATCAAAAGTACAGTCATTTTTTTTCAGTGTGGTACAGTGGGAAGTGCTCAAGGCTTAGGAATCAGGAAACCTGAATTATTCTCCTGGTTCTGCCACTAACTAGATCTATGACTTACCTCTTAAGGCCTCAATTTCTTCAGCTCTAAAATAAGGAATGGAATAAGATAATTCCTAAAGTCCTTTCTAGCTCAAAGTCCCATGAATTCCGGCTCTCCTAGCTATATGATTAACTAGTTAGTCAGCACTCTCTAACTGGAAGACTAAAAGTGGAAGCTGGATGGCTATTGGTCAGGAATATTGTAGAAGGGAATTCCTATTCAGGTACAGATTGGACCAGATAACCTCTAAATTCCCTTCCAACACTTAGAGTCTACATTTCAAGTCACTTTACTTTTCTGAACTTTGGTTTCCTTTAAAACTGGAGATGAGGGGCTAAGCCACTCAGCTTTGGAACTCTTACCCTAAGGCTGTGTTGGCCTGATTGGTTAAGACCCATTATATCTAGTTTGTCCCAGACCTAACCATGCTACATATTCACCATCCTCTTACACACATCCCACACCATTTTCCACTTCTTGCCATGGAAACAGTAATTAAATGAAAACAACCATCACTCCAATCAGTTGACCTATTGTTACATTGGCCACCTCTGCAACTTCTCAGAATAAGAAACCCTTCCCTGGCCACCACTTAAGTACCTGAATGATTTCTCCTCTTAGAATACAACAGTTTGAAAACTGGGACTATTTCATTTTTGTCTTTGTATCTCTAGTGCCTAGCATGGTACTTGGCATATAATAGATGCTAATTAAATGTTTGATTGAATGAATGAGCCACCTTCTTCTTCCTTCAATGCTTTAATACCTCACATATTTAGGAATATGGAGCTTTGTGAATCCTTGTTGTTCAGTCATTTTCACGTGTGTCCAACCCTTTGTGATCCCATTTGGGGTTTTCTTGGCAGAGATACTGTAGTGGTTTGCCATTTCCTTCTCCAGTTCATTTTACAGATAAAGAAATGGAGGCAAAAAGGATTAAGTGACTTGCCCAGGGTCACACAGTTAGTAAGTATCTGAGGCCAGATTTGAAGATGAAGATAAGTCTTCCTGACTCCAGGCCCAGGGCTCTATCCACTTTGCCACCTAGCTGCTTTTATGAATCTCGAAGCCTTATTATTATCACCCTCTTCCATATATACAATTGTCATAATCAAATTTCACATGCAATACCTTAACTCAATACTTCCAACAAAACCATATTAAATTATTAATATTCTCACAATACCAGGGAGTGATGTCATAGAAGAACTACTAGATTTGGAGTCAAAGGATATGAGTTAAAATCTCTATTCTACTGACTATCTGGGTTGACCTTAGGGAAGCCCTTTCTGAGCATAAGTTTCCTCATCCATAAATAAGAGATTTGAACAAGAACATCTCTAACGTCCTTTCCAATTCTAATCTCAATTTTTGATAATAGCTGATATTAATACATCTCATTAAACTTTTATAAAATGCTTTGCATTACATTCTCTCTTTTGATACAGTACTCCTATAAAGTAAGTAGTATATGTTTTATGAACCCATTTACCCATTTTACAGATGAGTAAACTGAGTCTCAGAGAAGTTCAGTGATTCACCAAATGTTACACAGATGGTAAACATCAGAGTTGGTATGAATGGATAAGAGGTCTTTCAACTCCAGGTATATTACCATGTTACCAGCTATACATAGAAAACTTATGTTCCCCACCCTCACAAGTATTATATTTAAAAAAAAAGACACTTTAATTATTGCTCCAAAACTGCCAGAGAAAAGAACAGATGAATGAGGAGCTGAAACTAAGTAATATATTCTTATCAGAATGCTAAAAGAAAACACCTGTCAATCTAAACCAAATGTGTTAAACAATTTAATGGTATTTGTGACAATGAAAACCCTCATGCTGAAGGAACCCAAAAGAATACCAGAAGGTAAGAAGCTGGTTTTCATCCAAAGAAAATTGGTCTTAAAAAAAAAAAACAACTCCTCAGCAGCTTGGCTTTAAAAGGGTGTCCATCTGTTAATAAACTAGTTATGATACACTAAGGAAAATGTTTCATATTTTTATGACTTTAATAAATGACAAAGTGCCCTCCCTAAAAAAAAATAAAAAATAAAAATTGACTACAAAATGAACTAGGTGGTAAACCTTTAATAATATGAAGTCTTCTTTGTCTTCTCATTTTCTTGTATGCTTGGTTTTTCATTGTGGTAGAATGGGGAAAGAACATAGAGAGACCACTAAACACAAAATTCCAGAGTTCTCCCTTAAGTCACAGGCATTTGTCCCTTATAGAGATAGGACCTCAAAAAGAAGTATGATAATGTGCATGGAGAGATTCCCTCAAGGTCATCTCTGACATACACTAGCAAGTGTAGAGCCACAAGGAAAATCTCTTTGAAGAGGAATTGTGGATTTTTATTGGTAAAGAGTATTTCCTTATTGGGAGTTTGTTACACCAGTGGTGAAAAGTGGATAAGGATACCCTTGATCAATGGATTTCCCACCACCCCTCCTTGATTATCAAAATCAAAGGGCAAGTAGCTGAGACAATATTGGGTTAAGATTTTCAATGAAGTATAAAAAAAAAGAAAAAAACTTAAATAGGATTAGAAGGAAGGTATTATACCTTTACAAAGTGTAATGGAATTAGAGGGTGGCAGGAAGGATTCATAATGCCCCTTGGTCCCCAAAGGGACAACTCAGAGGTCCCTTTCAAAAACTGAGGCATCATTCAATATTTATTAAGAACCTCCTATGTGCCAGACACCGTGTAAAGAACTGGGGCACTTAGACATATTCTCTTGGGAGTCAGTAGAGACAAGAGAACTCTGATAAGTGTGTGTGACTCCTGAAATCAAAGAAGAGAGATAGCTATGGATTCAAGAAAGAATTACCTTGGCAATCAGGAGTCAAGTTGTGTGAAGCAAATGTTAGGATACTGTTAGAAGACAAGATAGATAGGGACTAGCAGTGTTGGAAGCATGAGCTGCCTATGCCTCCATATTCACCCTAGTGTACTCTGTGTTTATGTCCGCTGTGCTATACATAGTTATCAGAGTATAAATGCCTGGTTTAAAAGGGGAAATTTTTGGTTGTTATTGTTCTTACACTGCCATCTCATCAAATGAATTTGCTCTGATATAACTGTGTAAACCAGCTAATATTAATAATAATAACAACAAACATTTATATAGCACTTACTATGTGTCAGGTATTATACCAAGTGCTTTACAATATAATCTCATTTGATCCTCACTGTTGGGGGCTCATAAGCTATAGTTTTAGAAATATGGACACAAAGAGTACTTTGAAAATGGCATGTTTTTTCCTCCTGGGTAACTAAGTTATAAGCAAAAGTTAGGGCTTTCTAGCTTAAGTGGGGAGGCAGAAGGTTGAACAAAATCATTGGTCTAGTCCAAAAACAAAGGGTAGAAATAATATTAGAATTGGAGTCAGAGAACCTGGGTTCCTATAAACTTTTCTGAATGGCATGGCATTAGGAAAAGCATTCCCTTAATATGTTAGAACAGTAAAATAGTCCTCATAAACATGAAATAATCCAGGAAAAAAAATAAAGTGCCAGTCCAAAAAAAATTAATGAACTTGGTTTCTGCTTTTTAAAATTTACAATAAAGATCTTGATCCAAACCCAGATATGTAGCTTCTATCTGGAATGTAGTTGAGAACCAATGAGAGAGGGGAGGGAAAGAGGAGGAAGAGGGGCAGGTGGGACAAAGGGTAGGAAGACCTTTGAGTAGCCAAAATAGGTGTCACAAAATCATTACAGTAAACTTCATGTACTTTTCTCATAAGACAGCCCTTTAGGTAATTACTCACAATCTACTTACTCTAATTTATTAAATAATTTTAACACCTTTTTATCTGATTTCCCAACTCACAACAAATTAGAAGCAGAGTATTAGAATAAGGTAGAGGAAGTACATCAAGAATCCATGCTCAGATAGTTGACAGATTGATGAAGGATGAGACAGAAAAACTATAAAAAGCAGACACAAAACCTCAAAAGGCACAGTATTCTGAGACCATTGATTCCAAAAAAAATAAATAAATAAAAGTCCATACATTAATAGCCCCTGAGGAACTTTCTGAATTACAGCCCATTACAATAATTGATGCTAATAAATGTTGTCTTCGTGTAGTAGTACTGATGATGACATATTTGTGGAGGACTTTAAGGTTTACAGAGCATTTTACATGTTATCTCATTTGAGCCTCACAACAACCCTACTGTGAAGTTACTATTATCCCAGTTTTACAAATAAAGAAAATGGGACTGGAGAGAAGTTAAGTGATTTGTCCCAAATCATGCAGCTAATAAGTGTCTCAGGTAAAATTTGAACTCAGTTCTTCCTGAGTCCAAGACCAGCACTCTTTCTTCTATGCCACTTAGCTACCTCTGAACAGTATGTGTAACATTGGCCGTCCCTTCTGGGGAACATACCCGAGGCTGAACCCCTTCTGATGACACATTGACTCTAGCCTTCTACTAGGGTGTCTTTGATAAAATATATGCAGAACTATAGACTATACATGGCCCTCATTTGCTTCCCCCCAATCCCCTACTGATGGCATACATCACAGAGAATTAACCACTTAGAAGACTTAAAAGGGAGAGAGAAACTCTGTTCTCACCCTTTCTTGTCTTCTAGACATGCTTTTATTTGTTTTTGGCTAGGCAATGGGGTTAAGTGACTTGCCCAGGGTCACACAGCTAGTTAAGTGTTATGTGTCTGAGGCTGGATTTGAACTCAGGTCCTCCTGACTCCAGAGCCAATGCTCTATCCACTGTACCATGTAGCTGACGCTAGACATGCTTTTGAGACTTGAATAGGCTTTTCTTCTGTTAAGGAATATGACAGGAGATCCTACCATCACTATTGGTATATAGAAGCAAGGGTATGTAGTCATCTTGATAAGCCTGAGACTGGATTCTTTAGACCCTAGTCATTCCTTCTATATGTTATGTTTCATTCTCTGAGCATAGGTGACTTAACAATTGTATTGATATGACTATTTTCATCTTTTTTTAATAATATTTTATTTTTCCCCAATTCCCCAATTTTAACATTTTTTTTTAAATTTTGAACTCCAAATTCTCTGCTTCCCACCCTCTCATCCTCCCTGAGATAGTAAGCAATTTAATATAGGTTATACATGTACAATCATGCAAAATAAATATCCATATTTGTCATGTTGAGAAAGAAAACAAACCAAAAACACACATACATACACATACTTTAAAAAAAAAGTGAAAAATAGTATGCTTCAATCTACATTCAGACTCTACCAGTTCTTTCTGCAGAGGTGGATTGCATTTTTCATCATGAAACCTTTGGAATTGTCTTGGATCATTGTATTGCTGAGAATAGCTATGCCATTCATAGTTGATCACTATACAACATTGCTGTTACTGGTACAACATTCTCCTGGTTCTGCTTACTTCACTTTGCATCCATTCATATAATTTTTCCAGGTTTTTTCTGAAAGCATACTGTTCATCACTTCTTATAGCATGATAATATCCTATTATAATCATATACCACAACTTGTTCAGCCATTCCCTAATTAATGGCATCCCCTCAATTTCTAATTCTTTATCACCACAAAAAGACTTGCCATAAATATTTATTTGTGTGTGTGTGTGTGTGTGTGTGTCTTTTTTTATTTTTAATCTCTTTGGAATACAGACCTAGTAGTGTCATTGCCGGGTCAAAGGATATGTAGTTTTACCACTCTTTGGGCATAATTCTAAATTGCTTCCCAGAATGGTTGGATCATTTTACAGCTCCATGAATCAGTGTCCCAATTTTCTCATATCCCTTCCAACATTTATCATTTTCCTTTTCTGTCATATTTGCCAATCTGATAGGTGTGAGGTCATATCCTAGAGTTGTTTTAATTTGCATTTCTCTAATAAATAGTGATTTGGAACATTTTTTTATATGACAACAGATAACTTTGATTTCTTTGTCTGAAAGCTGCCTGTTCAAATCCTTTGACTGAGTGTTTTCTCATCTTGGTAGCTTCCTTGTGTACTTGAGAGGTCCAGAACAACTGAACAGTCTGAGTAGCTGACAGCAGGAGGAGTTCTCTGTAGCTACTGTAATTCTTCTCAGAGGAGAGGATGACCAGAAGGTTGAACCCAAGTATGCCCTGGCTTATAAAAAGATATGGACCTTGAAGAAGCGCTAGAACAGTTACAGAGCCAAAATGAAAGTTAAATGACTGCTTGGAAGTCATATAAAATAGAACATTTCATGTTTTGATATCTTAAGTATCAAGCCCGGGGAAAAATATAATTCAAGTTGTAGGCTATTGTTTTATGCCTTACATCTTTGCCTGCACATGCTCATGATATTTTTGTGATTTAAACAATTCTTCTGCGGAGAAAATAAATATCTATCCTATTTCTGACCTATGTCATAGATTGAATATCCATGTAACACAAACCTGAAAGTCCCTTTTTGGGAGACCCTAGGAATAAGTCACATTTGTAAACTTTAAGTGATTTTTCCCAGGGGTTCAAAATATAGGCATGAAGAGGGAAAAAAAGTCTATTCTTTCATTACAGGCCAATTTTCTCTTTGGCAGAGGATGTCCCAACCCGATGAACTAGAAAATTGTTTAAGTTTAAGAAAATTTAAGAAAGGTAGGGATATAAGTAATATATTTTATAAAGACTTATAATCAAAATGTATAAAATAAAGATCAAAAAGTTTTATTGCTTAAAGAGATAAACTCATTGCTATGCTGGAAAACTTAATTCTCCAGAGTGACTCATTGTCCAAAGGCTCCACGTATCACACAGATGTTCACAATATCATTATAAATAGAACATCCTCAGCATGGCACATGGCCTGGCATGTAGGAACCACTTAATAAATGTTTAGTTACAGTGTTTGATGAGTTATGTTGATGCTGCCATGCTATGCCCAGAGAAAGAACTGACTTTACTAAGGTCATATAGCTAGTTAATGGCAAAGCCAAGACTACCAGTCTCCTGACTCCCAAAAGCAGGACTTGTTTTACTACACCAGGATCACTGCTTTATACAATGAGACTGAGCCCAACTGTTTTGATAATAAGAGCATGTCACATTGCTAAATAGTACTTTAAGGTTTACAGTGCTTTCCTAACAGCACTCCTGTGATCTGGGTAGTATAAGTACTATTACTGCCTCCATATTTCAGATGGGAAAAGTGAGACTCAAAGAGATTAAGCAGCTCATCCATGATCATATGGCTAATACATGTTGAAGTCTGTCCTTAAATCTATACTTGGATGCTAGGATCTAGGGATGAGAAGGATCACAAAATCATAAATTCGGAACTAAAATTGACTTTGGAGATGCCAATGCCCTCATTTTATGGATTAGCTAGTAAATCAGCAGACCCAATATTTGAACCCAAATCTTCTGACTACAAATTTAGAGTTTTTTCCACTACATTAATCTGTTTTATGAGCTCTCACACTAAAAATAAATGTTGTATTAGTAGTGTAGGCTAACGATACTGATTTGTTTGACCTTCCTCCTCCCCCCATACATAACCTGTGTGAGATAGAACTTCCTCACCCCTTCCCCCAAAATAGCATAATCTGGAGTGACTTAAAAACAACCTCTCTAAACTGAGCCATAATGCTTTCTCCTCAATCCTTACCTAGAGGAGACTGGGCTTGAGAAATGGATACAGCCTTTTATGATGGTCTCACATCAATTGACCCTAAGTGGAAAAGGCTAACAAATCAACAACTTCCCAAGGAATATAATATTCAAATATTTGAAATGGTTGTTATTGAAACTCATAATTCAGTCTCTGCAATGTGACATGGCCTTTATTAAAGAAGTTTCTCAATTTCTTGGCTCACTATATAATGTGAGATATGAGGTAATGATATTCATTGCTAACCACAAGGACATTCTCCTTCATTGAAGGATATAAACACTGAACATTTATATTTTTAAGAAGAGGAAGAGTTATGCTATATTACTTTCCAATAATTTTATAAGAATTCAATAAACAGATTATGAACATCATAAATCTCAGTTTATTAAAATGATAACGTCTGCTGAGTAATGTGATAGGTTATTCCATCAAACAAGAAAATATCAATGTATGATCCAGAGCACCTTGGATCATTGATCAGGGGGTACCATTTGTATAGGTGCCTGTAGATCAATTTTTATGATTTCCAATCAGACAAACACAGAAGGAAAATAATAAACTTTTAGTCACTCTACATATGTGCTTGCTCATGTCCTTATTCCACTAGTAGTTAGACTTCTCTTAGTGCTACCTTTGTATGCTTACTGTACAACTTTGTACAAGCCTCTTAGGATTCCTGGGCCTCACTTTCTTCATCCAAAAAATAAAGGGATTGGATCACATGATGTGTATGGTCCCTAGATAGAGAGCAATTCCCTTAGTCTCACTGAATCTCACAATCCCTCTCAATAAAATAGAGGGATTGACCTAAATGACATTTGAGTTTCCTTTCAACTTTGAATCTGTGATCCTATAATCTTAAGCCCCAGCCTTGTTCTAATGTTATAGAGCCATGTAAATGTCACTGCAGTTCACAATACCTCTATTTCTTCACCAGAAAATGGAGATAGAAAGTAGCCCCTATAAAGAACTCCTACTACATAATATGCACAGACAAATATAATATGTATGAGGTGAAGTAGTACAATGACAAAGGAGAAATAAGAAGTCCCCTAGGAAATTTTTGGGAGGAGAGACCACTTTTAGATCTGGACATCAAAGAAATAAATCATCACTGAAAAGCTGGTACTTGAACTAGTCTTAAAGGAAGAGTCAAAGTTAAGGAAGTACTATATTCTAACTCTGGGGAACAGCCTGAGTGAATGTGCAAGATCAGGGAATGGCTGGTAGGGAGGGATTTCATTCCCAGATTGTGGGCTAGCCTATGAAAATCGATGGAGATAGGAGATTGAGTGGTATGTGGAAAGGACATTAAGAAAGCTAATTTGACTAGATTTTAAAGTGTGTGGAATCAGTAAAGTAGAATTCTTTAAGCACCTACTATGTGTCAGGCAGGATGCTAAGTGCTAGGGATACAAAGAAAGGCAAAAAATAGTTCCTGTCCTCAAGAAGCTCACAATCTAATGGGAAAGGATATATGTGTGTGTGTGTGTATGTATATACACACACATACATACATTTATACATATACACACATACGTATATGTACATTTATATATGTGCACTGTGTGTATGCATATGTATATGCATACACATACACACATAAGCTATATACAGGATAAATTGAGGGTCATTTCAAGGGAGGTATTAAGATTAAGGAAGATAGGTAAAGGCTTCTTGTGGAAGGTTGGACTTCGGTTGAAATTTAAATGAAGCCAAAGGGAGCTTAGAGGCAAAGATGAGGATCATTGTAGGCATGGGAGATAGCCTGTGAAAACATTCAGAATGTTGTTTGCAAGGAACAGCAAAGAGGCTGATGTCATTGGGTAACAGAGTACATTGAGGGGAGTAAGGTATAAAAAAGACTGGAAAGGTAGGAAAGGACCATGTTATAGAGTTTTAAAAGCCAAACAGGATTTTATAGCTAATGCTGGAAACAATAGGGAGAAAACTGCTATTTATAGAGTAGGTAGTGATATGGTGAAATGTACTATAGGAAAATTAATTTGACAGCTAAGTAAATGATAAATTGAAGTCAGGAGAGATTTAAGGCAGGAAGACCAATCAGCAGGCTATTGCAATAATCCTGGCACAAGGTGATAAGGGGCTCCATCAGGATGGTAAAAGGAGAGAAAGGGGTTTATTTGAAAAATGCAGAAATGATAGGACTTTATAATTGATTGGATATGGGAAGAGACAGAGAGATGAGTTAAAGATGATACCTAGATTTTGAGCTGGGTGATTGAGAAGATAGTGCTATTGATGGAAGATTGAAATTAGGAAGGGGGAAAGATTTGAGGCGCAAGAAAGGAAGGAAATAAGCATTTATCAAGCACAACTCATTGGTTCCTCACAATCACCCCGTGAGGTAAGTGCTATTTATTATCCTCATATTACATTTGAGGAAACTGAGGTAAGCAGGGTTAAGTGACTTGCCCATGGTCACACAAAGTATCTGAGGCCAGACTTGAACTCAGGTCTTTCTGATTCTAGACCCAGCACTCTATCCACTATCCTAACTGCCTCTAATTTAAAAAGGAAAAAAAAAAAAGATGATGAATTTAATTTTGGATATGTTAAGTTCAACATGTCTGCAAGAGGGAAATAATGCATTATAAGGCTGGAAAAATAGATTGGAGACTGGTTATTAAGGTCTTTACCTAAGAAAAGAGTTTGTTTTTGATCCTAAAGATAATAGGGTTCCCAATGGAATGACTTTTGTAGAGAAGTGATAAGATCTTGTGCTTTAGGAATAGCATTTTGTCAGCTATCTAAAGGATGGACTGGAGAGCAGAGAGACTTGAAGTGTGGAGAGTAATTAGTAGGACATTGCAATATTCCAAGTGAGAGGTGATGAGGACCTCAATTAGGATGGTAATCATGAGGGCAGAAAGAAGAGCATGGATGCAAGAGAAGTTATAGAACTAGATTTGGCTACTAATTGAAGATGTGGGGTGAGGGAGAATGAGGTGACAAGGATGACCTCAAACTTGGAAAGGTGGGTGAATGAAAGTATAGTGGCACCCTTGACATAAGCAAGAAAGTTCCAATATCAGTGGGTTTGGGAGGGGGAGAAAATTATTTGTTTTAGATATGTTGAGTTTGAGATATATATGGGACTTCTAATTCAAAATGTTTAATAGACAACTCATGCTGCAAAACTGGAGCCTGGAAGCAGGGGGAATGAGGGATGCTAGGCCTGGATACATTGAGAAGCATCTGCATGGGATGATAATCAAATCAATGCAAACTGATGAAATCATCAGAAAATCAATGTATAAATATTTATTAAGCTCCTACTATATGTGTCAGGCACTGAGCTGAGCACCAGGGATACAAATAAGAAAGAAGACAGTTCCTACACTCAAGGAGCTTATAATCCAATGAATGGGGGAAGATAACACACAAAAAAAAAGATTAAAAAGGGGTGGAGAGAAAAGGTCACCAGTGGAGGGGTAGAGGGGTATGGTGGAATCTTCTCAAAGGAGTATAGCTGGCAGGAAATGAACAGTTGTATGGTTTGTGAACCCTCTTTAAATGGAGGCTTTGGGAGGAGACAGAGCAAACAGAAAAAAGCCGGGGTATAACCATACTTAGATATGATAGTCCAGTAAAGGAGATTGAAAAGGAATAGTCAAACAAATATAAAAGAAAACCAAGAGAGAGCATATCACGAAAACTCAGAGAGAAGAGAGTGTCCCAGAAGACAGAGTAATCAATAGCATCAAAAGCTGCAGCAAGGTCAAGAGGGATGACAATGGGAAAAGTCCATCTGATTTGGCAATTAAGAGATCATTAGTAACTTTGTAGAGAGTTGTATCAGTTGAGTGAGAAGTTAAGAAGCCAGATTGCAAGGAGTAGAGAAGCAAGTGAGAAGAGAGAAAGTGAAACTTGGCTGTGAAAGTGTTGCAGTTTAGGGGTGCTGGGAGCTCCGAAATTCAAGGGCAAAAAGCACAGATCTGCCTCAAAAGAATTTGACTCAAGCCTTCTTTCAGTCAGAGACAAGGTTTATTGTATCACCAATAGAAGTGGGCAGGATTTTAAGAACCTGTGCATTTTTGTGGTGCCAATACAAGCAGGGCCAGATTTTAAGAATCTGAGCATTTGGTAGACAAGATTTAAAAATAGTGAAAAAGAATGTGGGAAGATTTGGATGGGATTAAAGAGTGGCCAATAGCCTGGGGTGACCCAGAGGTAATAGAGGAGTGGTCTAGATGGGATTAAGGGTGGGAAATAGCTTGGGGTGGTCCAGAGGCCACAGACAAGGAAGGGCTGGGCTCAATCAGAGGTAATAGAGAATTAAAGGTTGGGGATGGGTCAGAGCCACAATGAAAGGACAGTTGAAAGGATTATTCTGAGATAAGCCAATGCTTCTGGGGAAAGCCAGGGACTGGGACATGTGGGAAAATTCAGGGGAAGTTCAAGGTGGAGGAGGTCCAAGAGCCCATACCCCATCAAAAGGAGAGAAAGGATGATGGCTTGATCCAATGAATCTATGATTCATTGACGAGATTCACTGATGTGAGAATTCCCTTGAATGGTAGGCATCACAACTTATCCATGCCTGCCCCATCTCATGATTCTCCTGTCCATGTTCTCCCATAAATTTACTATAAAGGGTCTGATGTGGTCTAGAGGTTAGGGGTCTTGGAATCCCAAAATCACAACACCTGGGTCCTGCCTGAAAGAATTCAACCCAAGCCTTCTTGTAGCCAAAAACAAGGTTTATTGAAGATTCACCATATTAGCTAGACTCTTAAGGAATCTGAGCATCTGTGGGCTATTGGCTAGATTGTGAAAATCTGCACATCTTAATGGAGACAAGATGGACCTTATATACAGAAAGACTGTGGGAGGGATCCAGGAGTGGCCAAGTAGTCTATGAGGTAATATCTAGGAGTAGCCAAGTAGTCTATGAGGTAATAGAATTCCAGGGAAATGGAGCCTAGATGGGACCAAGGGTGGGAAGTGGCCTGGGGCCATAGTGAGGCAAGACAATGGAGGGCCAGGCTAGGTCAAGGATAACAGAATTGAGGGATTGGGTGTAGGCAAAACAATGGAATCATGGCCTCAGGTGAATGCCAGAGATCTCTTTGATCAAGTGGGAGAATTCAAGGACAGTCCAAAGGTTTTCTAGGGCCCATAGACAAATGAAGCTCAAATTGTGGCAAAGGTCTCACTTTGGGCCCATACCCCATCAGATCCATCCAAAGTGCTAGGGGAACTGTCGTTCTAAAATGATGATGATAATGATAATGTCTAGCATTTATATAGTGCTTTTGGATTTGTAGCTTTACATGTTATCTCAAAACAACCCTATGAATTAGGTGTTATTATTATTCCCATTTTACAGATGAGGAAACTGAGGTAAAGAGAAATTAAATAATTTGCCTGGGGTCACAGAGCCAGTAAGTGTCTGAGGCAGGATTTAAACTCAGATTTTTCTAATTCTAAATCCAATTAAAGGTAGTAGGGAACCCAGTGTAGTACCTTAAGTAGAGAAGTGAACATGGCCATACCTGTGCTTTAGAAATAGCACTTTGTCATCTGTATAAACTAGTATAGATGGGACCAGAGAGATAAGTACTATTTGTTACACCACATAGCTGTTTTTGAAACTTACTTTTGCAAATGATGGTCTAAGAGCCCCTATCCTCACCCCTAAAGGCCTTTCAGGAAGCTCTAGTTCACTGTTAACATGAGAATCTGTGTTCAACCTTATGGCCTCCTTTTTCCCTCTGTGAAATGCACCTTCTACTCATATAAGGACCATCCACCAAACTTTGAATTCCTGCCATTTCTCCAATTCTTTCTTTTCACCCTTTCTTCCTTTGAGACAACTGGGCTAAGGTATTAAAATTACCCTAAGGCTGCTTCTTAAAAGGTCTCCAAAAGGGTTAAAGATAAGACTATGGAACCAGCTGACTTTGTCCCAGGAGCTTCTCCTAAAGGAAAAGAGGCTTTGCACTCCTTTTTATATCATCTCATTTATATTATCTAATATAAGCTGGAGCCATATCAACTGATGTAAGGTTTTATGGGCTGGACCTGACTCAGGCCAGTCCTCTGCTAGTTCAGATCTGAAACTGGAATAAAATGAGACAAGAATATGTCATTCAACAATCAACAAAAAGAGACTGACATCCACATAGCAGGAAAAGATTATTCAATAAAGATGGTATTTGACTATACCTTGTTTCCTTCTTTCCTGAGGAAATTGAGATCATGAATGCCCTTCTCTCCCTGGCTCTCCACCTGAAAACCTTCAGAAACTCCTACCAAGCTATTTTTTCCTTTGCTTCAGTCTCTAAGAAAGAGATGGCTAAGTACCTATTCCTTCTTGTGCCCTCCACCTCATCTTCATTTATTCCCTTTACGAGCTAGCCCCCTTTCCTGTCTCACTTACAGTCTCTCCCTTCTGACTTTTCCCCCACTGCTTACAGACATACACAATTTTCCCCTATCCTTATATCCTTAAAAAAAAAAAAAATCCTTTGGTTTTATCAGTCTCAATCCTCTTTTTTATGACCAATCTTCTTTCCACTGCCAGAAAGAACAGTCTACACTTGCCAATGAAAACTGTTCACAATCTACTACTTCTGGATTCTTATTCTACCACAATAATGTAACTGAATTCTCAAAAATTAAAGACCTCTTAATTGTTAAATTCAGTAGTCTGTTCAATCCTTATTGTGTCCTTGAGCAAGGTCAGGGACCTCTCTGGGCTTCAGTTTTCTTATTTGTAAAATGAGTGGCTTGTACTAAATAACCTCAAAGATGTCTCTCAGATATGCATCTACGATTCTAGCTATGACCTTGTCCATTCTGCAGCATGCAACGTTGTTCAGCAACCTGCCTTTTTCCTTGGCTACCAAGAACTCTCCTGGTTCTTCCTGTGTGACAGTTTTTTCTTGGCTTCCATTTCTGTTTCATTATTTTTCTCCCACCCTCTAAATGTGGGTATCCCCAAAGGCTTTGTTTTGACTTCTCTCTCCCTCTTTTCACCCCATCCCTATCATCTCATCTCATCTCATCCCACTCACTCCCACTAGTGCAATTACTACCTCTAAATAGATGGTTCCTAAATCTATATTTCTAGTACTACTTTCAGAAGTTTCAGACCCATATGTCTTCCTGACTGTCAGATACCTTTACCTGGATGACTTTTTCTTTTGATTTATGATACCAATTTCCTCCTAGTAACTATATTAGGTTTCTTTGCTTCTTCAAAGACTTCTCCTTCATCTTCCCACATCTAACTGGTGGATTATACCTCCATAATACATCTATATCACCACACCTCCCGTCTCCACCAATTCACACATTAGCAACTCCAGCAACTCTTCTTATCTTAACTATTGCAAAAACCTCCTAATTGGCTGCCATGTCTCCAATCTTTCATCTCTGTAATATATTACTATTATTATTATTATTATTATTATTATTATTATTTTGCTTTTCAGTGAGGCAATTGGGGTTAAGTAATTTTTTCCAGGGTCACACAGCTAGTAAGTGTCAAGTGTCTGAGGCTGGATTTGAACTCATGTCCTCATGACTCTAAGGCTGGAGCTGTATTCACTGCACCACCTTAGCTGCCCCTCTGTAATCTATTATTTACAGAAATGCCCATTATATTTTAATACCACATAATAACAATAATAATATTTATGTAGTACTTTAAGGTTTGCAAAGTACTATACAAATATCTCATTTTTATCTACATAACAACCCTGGAAGATAAGTGTTGTTATCATCCCCTTTTTCCATATGAGCAAACTGAGGCTGGCAGAGGTTAAGTGACTTGGCCAGGTTCATGTAGCAGTGGCATAACTTGAATCTAGCTCTTCCTAATAGTATGGCCAGCTCTACCCATTATACCATGCTGCCTTCCTGCAGTAGGCACTTAATACATATTTGTATAAAAATTTGGTATATGAATGAAAGGTGAATATCACTATGCCCTAAGCAATAATGAATATGAAGAATTCATAAAAGTATGGTTAGAATTAGAGTTATGAACCGATTCACAATCAAATAAGTAGAACCTGGAAAAGTATACCAAATGACTACAACAATGTAAATGGAAAGAACAAAATCAGAAAACTGAATGCTATTTAATTATGAGGACCCAGTATGATCCAAGAGGAGAATTAAGAAAAGGTACTTTCCTCTCCTCATTGACAAAAATGTATTAATAAAAAATAAAATAATTCCCCTCAAATAAAAGTATATAGAATTGTGTAACTGGAGTTCTATACTAACAACAGGGATCAAGCTAGGTTCTGAGAATCTATCTGAATTGGAGTTTGAGAGACAGGAAAAAATAAACTGACATGTGAATGTTAGTTATCATGATAAGGTTTGCACAGCATTTTACATGTTATCTTATGTATCTGTCAACATAAACATTATCTTATGTATCTATCAACAACAGACCTATAAAGTAGATATTCTATATAACATCAGCATCATTCCCCAGTTTAAAGCATGAATTTCAGAGAGGTTCAATAACTTAGACATTGTTATATAGCCGGTAAGTGCCAGAGGAAGGATTCTAACCAAGGCCTATTCTTTTTTTCTTTTTTTTCTTTTTGTTAAGTCATTATTAAATTTTATTTTGAATTTATGGAATAAAACAAGCATTTCCATAACAGTACAATAAATAAGATGATTGCACATGAAACTGCAAGTGCAGTGGTTACCATTAAACACAAATAAGTATGGATCTGTAAAATTATTCTATACATACTTCTATTTATCAGTTCTTTCTCTAGATGCAGAGATCATCTTTCTTTACATGTCCTTTATAGTTAATTTGGGTATTTATAACAGTCCAAAAAAGTATTCATTCAAAGTTGTTCTTAAAACAATATCGCTGTTACTATATACAATGTTCTCTTGGTTCTGCTAATTTCACTTTTCATTATTTCATTCAAGTCTTTCCATGCTTTTCTAAAATCGTTACGCTCATCATTTCTTATAGCACACAATCATATACCACAACTTGTTCAGCCCTTTCCCAATTGATGGGCATCCCTGCAATTTCCAGTTCTTTGCCACCACAAAGAGAGCTGCTATAAACATTTTAGAATACAGGTTTAGAATACAGAAGAATAAGTTCCAAGGCCTATTCTTACCCTAAGTCCAATGCTCTTTCCTAAGTCTGTATCACCCTGTGGGTGGAGAGAAGGGAGACGCTTCAGGCACAGGGAACCACATAAGCATTTCGACAACTCCATTCTGACTTTCTTGGTATTCTCCATCACAACCACCAATTCAATATTGCTTAGATGCTACAACCTATTTGCCCTCTAATCCAGGCCTGATTTTCTAGTTCTCTTCCTACGATGTTAATAATTGACAACCTCTGAGCAGGGGCAAATTTTACTCCATCCTTCACTGAGGCCAGACAACTGGCTGTAGGCCCTCTTGGCACCTAGATATGTAATGTAGCATACTTGATCTAAAAAAGATTGCCTTTCATTTCCTCAAATACTGCTTATGGATTTGAGATATTTACTCACCACTGACCATACTACATATCAGAAAATGAATAGTTATCCAAGGTGACCCAGAGAAATATCATGACTCTTCCAGGAGCCTTTGCCAACACATAGGCTTGGCTAAAACTTTGAATTGTGATTGTGGTCACTAAGAATAGTTTATCATTTGAAAAAAAAAATCCACCTACCATATTCTTCTCCACTTTAGAAGAAGCTACCTTGTTCCTACCCGCACCAAGAGCTCAGTAGTATGAGAGATCACAATCTTTCTGTTAGAGGCACCTTTATAATGTATAGGTCCCTCTTGCCCTACCATCTGGCCAACAGCTTGTCCTCTGCGGTGGGTAACAACAACAGGACTTTTCTTCCCATTTTAAGCTGCCTCCTTCTGGCAAGCTTTCTACAGTGGTGCTCTCATTTTAACACAGGCTCATTCCAAGTTCTCTTGAGCCAGCTGGAAAGAATTAGCTAACTTGTCCCTTATGTTCATTATATACTCTACAGTATTCCTAGAATCATTCATTCTAGTTCAGTTTAATGGGGGCCAAGAAGGACTACTTGGCTGGCTTGAGACAGGAAAAGAAAAACACACATAGCTCCTGGAAGTTCCCTGTTTCCAAAGCTGTTCTTAGAATACTAGGGAAATTGGATTTTTAGAAGATAGAAATGAACCTAAATTCTAGTAGGGTAGGATTTTCATCACCATCTATGTGAGCATTTTCTAAGATCATATGACCTCCAAAGAAGCTCTCTAGGTTTTGACCCTTATTTTCTCAGCCTTCAAATAATGCCTGCTCAGGGGAGTTCATTAATCAGTTAGACTCCCTGTAGGTAGCAAGCTGGTAACATTCTTCTCTTGGACTATGAGTCTAAGCCCAGTTATGCAACCTGGCATCTGAAAGGACCTTGCTGCTGCTGCATTTGAGGGATCAAGAGTTATATGTATTCATAATCCCCAGGAAGGCTAATTTATCCCATTCATGGAAAATCCATAACAGGTTTGGATACAGAAACAATAATGATCATATTAACCCATATTTATACAACAGCTTGATGCTTCCAAAGAGCTTTCTTTAGAACAACTTTGTAAAGTGGGCAACATAAGCATTATTCTCATTTTACAAGGGAGGAAGCTGAGGCATAGGGAAGTTGTGACTTCTTAGAGTCATCCAGCTAGCAAGAGTCAGGAATCCAACCCAGGTCTTCCTGACTCAAAGTTCAGAACTCTTTCCTCTCACCCAGACTCCTTTTCTGCCATCACTAAGCAAATAGGTTGTGAAAATAAAAGGCATGCACACACAAAGAGGAATTCTAAAATTGAGATCATATAATTGATAGGCCAGAACTAATAAGTCTGTTTTACTCCAGAGACCTAGAGCACAGAACCTTACTTAATAGACTTTAAGCTCAATATGAACCAAGGGAGCAAGCATGTGCTATGGAAGCCAAAAAAAGTTTAACACATTCCTTAGCTTCATTTAAAGCATGCTTGAATCAAGGGTGGGGATAGGCCTGTGGTCCTCTGGCCCTGATCAGACTACATCTGGGATACTGTGGCACGGGCTGGGTACACAATTTTAGGAGTGATATTAACAAACTGAAATAGGTCCAGAGGAAAGGGATACAAAACCAAGCCATAGGAAGTTGGGGAAGCAATTAAATGCATTCAAGCATATAATGAAATACCAAAGTGTGAGGTACAGACAACATGTGCAATTGTCATAGAGTTTGTCTGCATCAGGGGACATAAGTATGTCTACAATGCACCAAATTCCACTCTATCACATAACGGGACTTTTCTGGATTTATGAATTACTTCTTACCTATTTAAAATGACTCATTGCACTTCTGGTAAGACACACACAATTAAAATTCAACTTCCACTAGTGGCTTTGAAAACAAAGCTTTATCATAAATCCCTCAGCCACTTTTCCGAGAAATGTACAAGAAACAACCAAAAAGTAGAATTCAACACAGACTACCTCACAGGGTACCTTAGGATGCAGATGATATTTTTTGGCAAAGAATAGGGGGATTCAGTCAGGCAACTTTCCACAACCTCCCTCTTCCTCCGTTTAGCCATTTTAAAGGATTTTAATTTAATAGTAGAAAATATAATGCTAGAAGACATTTTTTAGAACATATGATCACTCTTCTCTTTGATATCTATTTCTTTTAGAGAGCATTTACCAATTTTGTTGATGTAGAAAATGAAGGAAAAAGAAATGTGCCTCCCAAAGTGATTCCTTCCTTTCTAGTATTGAAGTTTTGTTTAATATTCAAGGTGCACTTCATACATCATGTCTGAATACAGAGTGCCTGGTAATTTATAACACAATAGGGGCTATATGTGGTCTATGAGACCTGTAAGCCATTGAATAACTCCACAAAGACATACATCTCGACCAGGTGCCACAGATTAGACAGAGTTGGGCCCAGGATTGAATAGGAAGGGATGGGGCTAGAATGAATTTGACAAAGTGCATAGCATTTTCAGTGATCCTCAGTTATTCCCTACTTCAAAAGTCCATCTTTTAAGCACCGGTATTCTCCAGGAGTACAGTATAACTACTGATCGTGGAACCCAATGATCTCAGAAGAATCACAGCATCAGAGGACTCAAAGGGTACTGGATAATTGTTGATAGAGTAAATGATGAATGGTGACTCGTGGGTGAAAAAAAATGGCATAAGACATCATCAGGGACATATGTGATTAGAAAAGATTGAGAGCTGGTCGTGCAATAAAAGGGAAAACATGATAATATGAGTTTTACATTTACAAAAAGCTGCATGGTATGGTAGAAACGATATTGGAGGCAGATTTAAATCTGTGTGACTTTGGGCAAGTGACATGACCTCTCTGGGCTTCAGTATCCTCCTGTTGAATGAAAGATTAGAATGATTGATCTCCAAGATGCCTGACAGATATAAATACGATATCCCCCATGAAATACAAAAATAATGCCTAGAGAAAGGCCTCAAGCATGTAAGATGGATTCTTTATAATGTATTTAGCAGAACAACATGAGCAAGAATTGTGAAGGATAAAAGGGTATGTCAGTATTTATTTATTACATATTGTATTTATTTTGTGTATTTATTAAATACTTAATCTGTGCCAGGCACTGTGCTAAGCACTGGGGAGGCAAAGAAAACCAAAAAGCAGATCACTGGAAGATCACACTGCCCCTATAGCCTCTTCCTTTGATTGGTCAGTTCCTCCTAGAACTTCCATTGTAAGGAAAGTGCCCAATCCAATCAACTTTACTCTTTCATTCCTCTTTAAGCTCTGCTTCTGCCTATTTTCTCCTCTATACCCCTCTTTGCAACAGGTAATTTCTACTCTCGTACCACCAACCCCTTCTTATATGTTATCTTCCCCCATTAGACTATAAGCTCCTTGAGAATAAGAACTGTTCTTGCTTGAATTTGTATTTTCAGCACTTGGCATGGTGTTTGGCACATAGTAAGCACTTAATAAATGTTTATTGACTGACTGACAGTATAAATGAATTGTCATAGGGTATACTGAGGGTTTGTATAAAGTATGGTAAGACTGGAAAGGTTGGTAGGGGCCAGGTTATGAAGAGTTTTAAATGATAAAGAGAGGAGCTTATATTTAATTCTTGGGGCAATAGGGAGCCACTGGAGATATTTGAGCAGGAAGGGGACTCAGTTAGCTCTATACTTTGGAAAAATTGCTTTGGCAGCTAAGTGGAAGATGAATGTTTTTCTTCATGCTTCATTCTGGTTTTTTTTTTTTTTTTTTTTTTTAGTGAAGCAATTGGGGTTAAGTGACTTGCCCAGAGTCACACAGCTAGAAAGTATTATGTGTCTGAGGCCGGATTTAAACTCAGATCCTCCTAACTCCAGGGTTGGTGCTCTATCCACTGCACCACCTAGCTGCCACTCATCCTTCATTCTTGAAGAGGACCAATGACATCATGAGGGTGATATCTTGACTTGCTCTGAATTGGATTTCATTGAGGCAGAGTTGCACAAAGTCATTGGGCTCACTCTCTCCTCAGAGTCCAGTGCCAAGATAAAAGTCAAGACAACTGATGATGGCTCAGCATACAGTGGGTGACCTTGGCCTTTCTAAATTAAGGTCCTTCTCAAGTCTCAGTTCAATGGCTAAGGGCTAGGTAAAAATTGAGACAAAAGCTGGCCCAATTTACTGTCACAAAAATATCCATCTGGGAGGGGAAGACTCTCAGATATTCTGGCCAGAACAGAAACAATTGCTATTTACACTCATTCTATAGTCCAACAAACTTAAATAATGAGCCACAGAGGCTTGGGTTGGGGCTATTACTGGCCATTCCATAAAAGCCAGAGTGATTTGGTTTTAAAGGCATAGTCAAGTAGCTCCATTTGAAACACAGTGGGCTTTTTTAAAGCCCATTTTTTCAGAACTACATTTCAAGAAATCATAAATGAAAACTGCACAGGACAAAAAGTAAATTGTCCCAGGTTTTAAAATAATAATAGATAGATAAATGAATAAATTTTTTAAAAAAATTTAAATCTAGCCCCTAAACCCCAAAATATCTTACAAAATATAAGTGACCATAGGAGTAAGCTTATTCTTAGACAATAATAGTAGTGAGAGACATGTAAGAAATATGTGCTACAAAGGTTTAACTCAAAATACCTGCTTTGGAAGTCCTTTTCTTTGTGTGGAGATCTCATTCAGAAACCTTTGTTGTTAATCCTTCATTCTCAAAGAGGACCAATGGCATCATGAGGATGACATCATGACTTCTGTGTGAATTCGATTTACAGTGAGACATTGCTGCACAAAGTCATCAGCCTCACTGTCTCCTCCAGAGTTATCAGAGTCCAGAAGATGAACGGAAAGGAAAGAAACTTGAGGCAGGGAGAACTAGAAGACCATTGCAATAGTCTAGGTGAGAGATGATGAGGGACTGTTCAAGGATGGTGACTGTGAGTAGAGAGAAGGGGACATGATCAAGAGATGATATGAAAGCAGAAATGACAAGATTTGGCAATATTTTGGATACACTGGTGAGTATGAGAAGTCTAGGATTACAAGGCTGCAAGCCTCAGTGCCTGGGAGGACTGTGGTGCCTTCTACCCTAACAGGGAAATTTAGGAATGGGGGGCAGGGAAGGAGAAGAGAAGGGGAAAGATGAGTTTTGGGAAATGGATGAAGTATAGTCTGTATCAATAAGGAAAGTACCCATGCTGATGATTCTCTGACCCATTAACAAACAGAAATATTGAATTATAGTGTTTTTTAACATAATATTTAATAGGAACTCATTTTTATGAAACAAAAAGATTTGCTAAGTTCTTTACAAACTTTATCTCATTTAATTGGTTTTTTAAATTTACTTTATTTTTAATTTGTGGAATAAAACAAGCATTTTCATAACATAGTATAATTTTTAAAAGATGATTGCACACAAAACTGCAAATCTATTGTGCATAACTTGCTATTCCTTTTAAATATATAATAAAGTTATCATATAAATTTCTTTTTTTTCTTTTTCTTTCCTCCCTCTGCCCCTCCCTGCCCTAGAGATAGCTACCAAGAGAACATTGTATACAGTAACAGCAATATTGTTTTAAAAACAACTTTGAGTGAATAAGTCATTTTGACTGTTATAAATACCCAAATTAACTACAAAGGACATATGAAGGAAGACGATATCTGCATCCAGAGAAAGAACTGATAAATAGATGTATAGAATGATTTTACGTGTGTGTGTGTGTGTCTATACTTATTTGTGCCTACTGGTCACAAACATTATCTCCTTTAAGCCCCACAAGAACCTGGTGAGGGAGGTACTATTATCGTCCCCATTTTAGAGATGAGAAAACTGCAGTAACATTTTTTCCAATACTTAAAATAATCCCATTCAGCGCCCTAGCAAACAGTTTTCATGAGTTGTTGTAACAAAAAATAATTTGTCACTTAATGACAAACTTTAGTGATGAGACCCTCTGGACTTCAATAGACTGGTCCTCAGACAACAGGCATGCAGACCCTAACCTGGGCCTGAACTTCTTTATTTTGGTAGGAAGCTTAAAATCTTGCAAGAACTCTTGCAAGTCCAGAATCAATCTGCACACTACAACAAGGCAAGGAAAGTAGGTTTTAGTGGAGGGGACAAAATTTAAGAAAGCAAAATTTTTAATCTAAGGCCCTGAAGGAAAACTGTGGAAAAAAGGGTGACAGTTTAATTGACTTCTCCAAGCTCATGCCTTTCCTATATCCCTGGGATGGCCCTGGGTTCTGCACAGATTGCCTGGGCAATATTTAAGCTTCTGCTCAAATGCTCTTATTCCTTTTTGTACACTCTACATTCAGAATATGCATTAATACAGAGACAGGCATGGTTTAGAAAAGCCTAGTATGAGAGCTGGTTTTTGTCAAAAACTTTTAAGAGTAAAAGCTTCTCTGAGTTTAAAAAGAATGGAGCAAAATTTAAGCAATTAAGGCCAACACTACCTGATTTAAAATAGAAGTTGATAACATTATTTTTTATAATTAACAAAAATTGAAATTAAAACCAAAAAACAACTCACATATATGTAGCAAGACCTTCAAGGCTGCCGAGCACTTTACTCATAACAACTCTATGAAGCAAGCCTACGCAGTATTGCCCCCATTTTACCCATGAGGAAACTGAGGTTCAGATAGATGACAAAGTCTATGCTTTCTTACTCCCATTATTAAGGATAACAGAGAAATTTCCCACTAGAGTGACAAAGTTAAAGAGGTAAAAGCTCAGCTCAAATGCTACCCCCTTCTTGTAAGTAGCCTTTCTTGGATCTGGGTGCCTCTTCCCTTGCTATACCTCTCCTCTAAAAACTATCTCATTCTCTCTCTCTTTGTATGTATATACTATATATGTATGTTACATACATGTATATATGTGTGTATATGTATATGGGTCAGCTAGGTGGCACAGTGGATTGAGAGCCGGGTCTGGAGTCAGGAAGACCTGAATTCAAATCTAGCCTCAGACACTAACTAGACATGTAATTCTGGGCATGTCAATTAACGCTGTTTGCCTCAGTTTCCTCATCTGTAAAATGAGCTGGAGAAGGAAATGACAAACCATTCTAGTAACTTTATTAAGAAAACCCCAAATGGGGTCAAGAAGAGTCGGACACAACTGAAACAACTGAATAATATACATATATACATATACATAAATATGCACAAGTGTGTGTGCATTGTATGTATATATACCTACATGTATATATGTATATGTACATGTGTGCATTGTGCACCTACATGTGCAATACACATTTATACATATGTACCAGTGTGTCTTCATGCAAGTATATACATATTCACGTCTGTGTGTGTGCACATAATGTGAATATGCAGTACACATTTGTGTGTAGAAGACAGCTATTTTTGTGTATAGAAACACATATAATGTGTGTGTAAATCAATGAATGAATAAAGATTTATTAAGTTCCCTCAATGTTCTAAGTGCTGGGGATACAAAAAAAGACCCAAAAGGTAGCCCTTGCCTTCAAGGAGCTTACAATCCAATGATCATTTATAAATGTGATTAAAAACTAATATCTACTGGTGTGTCTCTGTGCCTCTCCCTTTCCCCCACAATGTAGGTTAGGTTCATACCTCCCTCTTTCCCCTACTCACAACAGGGATTCAATTTCCCTAAAAGGCAGCATGGCAATCCCATGACTTAATTGGCCCTGCCTCCCTTGACATAGCTGGTCACCTACAGGTTTAATGGGTACTCTAGAACATGGAACATACTATATCATGCCTCGATGATCAGACATGTTTGCATAAAAATGTAAGAGAGGCTCAGTCTTCTAAAACTGCAGCTAGGTTTTACTGTATCCTCTGACCCCCCTGTATATTACAGCTTAGGAAACTCCTTCTGTTAACTGTTCAATGACCTGAGCATGTTATTTCCTCCCAACTTTGAACCTGAACTAACCGGGTGCCAGCATCAGGTCTTCTTCTAACAACTTATATATGCGCATGTTGTCTCCCTTATTAAAATGCAAGCTTCTTGAGGGCAGGGATGGTCTCATTTTTGTACATGGTGGACGTGTGATAAATGCTGTCTTACTTGATTGATCCCCCCTAACTAAACAGTATCCCTGATGAAACAAATTACTTTATACAGGATGTCTCAAAACCTTTAGTGAAATTTTTAAGCTTTAATATTTTAAAATTGCACTAATGATTATGGAAAACCATGTACATACCTATTTTGCCTTTACTTTTCTGTGTACACACTATCGTCCCACACCTGACTTCCAATAAATCGATAATGCCTTAAGGGGGAAAATGGCTTCATTTTTGTCTCAGTAGACCCAAAGTTTAGCATAAGGTCTAACACATGTAGGATGCTTAAGTGCTTGTTGAATTGAAATCAGGCTAAGGGTGTGTGGGCACTTGCTGAGGGGAGTTCTTTTACCTCCTACTCTCCCAGCCATCAATGGTAGAGGGTAAAGACACTGTAGCAGAAATATGTCACTAACAGGAATTCATAAGTCATATGATGGTAATATTAAAAAAAAAAAGCAACCCTCCAGCAGTTCTACAAGGAAAAATAAAGGGAATGATAAAAACCAGTAGGACTTAAAAGCAAACCTAATTGGATTATTCTTAAGCCATTTAGGTGGTGACCCAGATGTGCTACTCTATCACTTACCATTAACGTTGAATTCAGAGAAATCTTGTCCTAGTGGCTGTGTGCAACAGGAACCAGAGAAAGTTGAGTCCTGTATGGACCACATGCTCACTGCCAGGAAAACCGTAAGCTAGGAAAGGAGTTAACTAGGTCATGAAGGATCTCCAGAGGGCTGCAAGACAGAAGCTGATGGCTCAAAGAAGCCACAGTCCAGCCATAGCAGAGAATCTTAGCTGCTATTCAATGGAAGGAGACAAGTAGATTTATTGGAAACTTTCAAATATAATATCACTCACCTCTATATCATGCTGGGCCCTAGAAGCACTTGGGAAACATACAAATGATGAAACTGACCCCACAGTAGCCGAGGTCATTTCAAGAACAGAGCTGGACAGTTCCTTAGAGATCATCTAGTATAGCTTCTTCATTTTACAGATTTTATACTTAATCTCTGTCTGCCTCAGTTTCTTCCACTGTAAAGGGAGGATAATAACAGCATCTACCTCACAAGGTTGTTATGAGGATCAAAAGCACCTAACACAGTGCCTGGCACATAGTAAGCACTATATAAATGCTTCTTCCCTTCCATTTCACTTCCCTAGGGAAAGTGACTTGTCCAAAGTCTTAGAGTTAGAAAGTTATAAAACCAGAGTTGTACAGGGCTTATAACTTCCAGTCTAATATTCTTTTCAATTTGGTAAATCTAAGAGAAAATATGAGGAAGTACTGAAAAATAATAAAATGGTCATTGTCATTCTTCTACCTGGAAACCATCAGCAGCTCCCTATTACCTGGTAAAGAAAGTGAAAACTCTTTTGTCTGGCATGTAAGGCCTCTAAGATAGGACACTATCCTATATCTCATAGTCCTTGCTTTCAGACACTCTCTGCTTTAACCAAACTGGTCAATTCACTGCAATTCAAAATATCCTATAATCCCACAGCTTGGTGCCTACAACTTTCACCATCTCATTTCCTATTGATTCCTTCCCCATTTCTTAAATCCCAACTCAAATGTCATTTCCTCCCAAGAATCTTTTCCCAAACACCCAGGGATTGGCAGCTACTTTCATCCTTAGACTTTCTATTACATTATGCTCCATGGCTGTCTAATGCACATATCACACAATATTGCATTACGTGCATCAGTGCCATAAGGGTGGGAACCATGTCTTAGCTGAATTTTGTAACTTCCAAACATGTGTCACAGTTTTCTGCATGCAAAAGATACAATAAATATTTGTTGAATGAATAATAAAATATCCTTTCTTGTTCTGTTTCTCTTGATTTAATCTCTTACCTTATATTTAAATATTCCCCAAGCTGATTGTTGTGGCCAACTCTTAATTGCAGGTATTAGCTATGGTTCTGCTCCCCATTCTTGGGAACTAATATCTTTCTAAGTCCTTCACTATCCTGTCTTCTGAATCTCTTTTCTCCTCCCTTTAGCTTCCCAGATAACCCACAGAGTTAGCTCCCAAGAGTCTAAGTGGTCCCTCCCACTTGAAAGACTATTGTTTTGTGATAATAATTACTATTAACTAGTCAATCAGCATAGTAAGTAAGCAAGCAAGCATTGATTGAGCACCAACCATTCACCAGAAACTATGTTAAGCACTATAGATACAAAGACAAGGAAAGAAAAAATTTCTTACTTTCAAAGAGTTTACATTCCAATGGGGGAGATAATATGTGCATGTATGTAAATGTAAACATAGTATGTACAAAATGAATAAGAAAATTTTAGGAAAGAGTTAATTTGTAGCTGTGAGAATGGGGCCAGAATCAGGAAAGGCTCCAAGTAGGAGGTGATGCTTAAGCTGAATCTTAAAAGAAACCAGAGATTCCAAAAGGTAGACATGAAAAGAGAGGGCATTCTAAGTAGGGGGTTTAGCCTATGGAAAAGTATAAAAATGGGAGATGGGGAGTTGGGATATGGTCTCTGTTCAAGAGCAAGCCACAGAATGCATGGGGCCAGGTGAGGTAATGTGTAAGAATTAAAAAAAGATCAGGTAGTGAAGATAGTGAAATGCTAGAGGATTTTCCTATTTGATTATAGAGGTAAGAGGGAGTCACTGGAGGGGTTTATTAAAGTGGGGAAGAGGGAAAGTGAGATGATCAGACCTGCATTTTTAGAAGATTACTCTGGTTGGTTGTTGCTCTTCTTGCTCAAAGAGGACCAAAATGATATCACTAGGTTGGAGTCAAATTACAGTGTGTCTGACTATGATTGATCAAACCAATATGAGCTCAGGCACAAATAGGCACAAAAATTTGTCAAGCACAAATAGTCCATATAAACATTTAGGATGAAGATGTCTCTGAATTTGCACATCTCACATTTCCTTTGAGTTACTGCAATTCTGCTTTGCTCATTCAGCACAGTATCTTCTTTTTTTAAATTTTATTTATTAAATTTTTAATTTATGAAATAAAACAAGCATTTCTGTAACATAGTATAACAAAAAAAAGATTGCACACGAAATTGCAAATCTATTACGGACACCTTGCTATTCCTTTTAAATACATAATAAAGTTGTGATGTTAATTTCTTTTTTTTCTTCCTCCCTCCCTAAATATGGCTACCATTAGACACAAAAAGTTTGTTTGTGTATGTCTGTATGTATGTATATGTATATATTTCTATACATACTTTTATTCATTAGTTCTTTCTCTGGATGTAAATAGCACCTTCCTTCTTATGCCCTTTGTAGTTAAGTTGGGAATTTATAATAGTCAAAATGATTTAGTCACTCAAAGTTGTTCTTAAAACAATATTGCTGTCACTGCACACAGCATTCTTTTGGTTCTACTCATTTCACTTTCATTATTTTGTGCAATTCTATTCATGTTTTTTCTAAGATCATTGAGCTTATCATTTCTTATAGCACAGTAGTATTCCATCACAATCAAATACCACAAGTTGTTCAGCCATTCCTCAACTGAAGGGCATCCCTGCAATTTCTAGTTCTTTGCCACCACAAAGAGAGGTGCTATAAATATTTTATAACATACAGGTTATTTTCCTTTTTCCTAATCATCTTGGGAAATAGACCTAGTAGTGATATTGCTGGATCAAAGGGTATAGATAGGCCAGGGGTGGGGAACTTGCAGCCTCGAGGCCACATGTGGCCCTCTAGGTCCTCATGTGTGGCCCTTTAACTGAATCCAAACTTCACAAAACAAAACCCCTTAATAAAAGGATTTGTTGGTAAGTGGAGCCAAGATGGCAGAGTAAGGCAGGAACTCTCCTGAGCTCTCCCCCAAACCCCTCCAGATACCTTTAAAAAATGACTCTAAGCAAATTCTAGAACATCAGAACCCACAAAAAGATAGAGTAAAACAAATTTCCAGCCCAAGACAACCTGGAAAGTTGACAGGAAAGGTCTGTCTCACCAGGTTGAAAGAGGAGCGCAGTCCAGTGCAAGCTGTACCAGCACAGACCAAGCCCAAGCAAACCCAAAGCAGGCCTCAGGGGACTGAATCACTGGAAACACTGGTGGTTTCCAGACTTCTCAGCCCACAAAAACCAAAGACAACTTAGAAGGTCAATAGGAAAGGTCTGTTGGACCTGCATGAGCGAAAAACGCAGTCTAGCCCCGGTCCCAAGAGAGCCCTGGCCCCAGCAAACCAGGAGCAGGCCTTGGGAATGATGGTATCAGCAGTAGAAGTGGCAGCAGCAGTGGCTGCTTCTAGAGCTTTCAGTCCACAGATGGTAAGGGGATTGCACAACTGGTCAGAAAGAGACTATAGGAGTCTCTTTGCTATCCCTGAGGCAGGACTCTGTTGCTTTGCCCATACTTGGATCTGGCTTTCAGTCCAGGGTGGCAGTCCTGTGGCAAGGAGGAGCATTAGCATAGCAGAGCTTGTGGCAATAGTGGAGAGGGGACCCTCCTTACAGTTACAGGGCTGAAAAAAGTGCTTGTGGTCACTCACAGACCAGAGCACAGGCCAGGAGAGGAGTAAACACCTCTCCTTAGATCATACCATCTTGGAAGAACTGAAAACTTACAGATATTTAGAAGTATCTCTGAAAACAGCTGCACAAAACCCCTGAAGGTTAGGACAGTTCACCCTCCACACTGGAAGCAGAGCCCTACCTTAACAGAGTTAAAGAGTCAAGTAACAGACTGGGAAAATGAGCAAATGGGAAAGATATGATATGGAAACTTACTTTGGTGTCAAGGAAGGTCAAGACATACACTCAGAAGAAGACAACAAAGTCAAAGCTCCTACATCCAAAGCATAAATTGATCTCAAGCCATGGATTTTGAAAATCAAGTAAGAGAAGTAGAGGAAAAATTACAAAAAGAAATGAGAGTGATGTAAGAAAATCATGAAAAAAATGAGTCAACAGCATGGTAAAGCAGATCCAAAAAAAGTACTGAAGAAAATAGCACCTTAAGAAGTAGACTAGAGGGGGTGGAGTCAAGATGGCAGAATAAAAGCAGTGACTTGCTTGAACTCTCCCCCAAACCCCTCCAAATACCTGTAAAAAATGGTTCTAAACAAATTCTAAAGCAGCAGAACCTACAAAAAAAAAATAGAGTGAAACAAATTTATAGCCCAAGACAACCTGAATGGTTGATTGGAAAGATCTATCATGCTGGGCTGGGAGAGGAACACAGTTCAGCATGGGCTCGCAGGAAAAACAGGCTTCAGCAAACCTGGAGCAAGCTTCAGGGGACTGAATCACAGGCAGCTTTGGCAGTTTCCAGACTTCTCAACCCACAAATGCCAAAGACAACTTAGAAGGTTAGTAGGAAAAGCCTGTGACTGCTGTGAAAGAGAAGCGCGGTCCCAGCCTCAGGCCCAGCACAGCCCCGGGTTAGCAGCTGCTTCCAGGAGCTCTCAGCCCACAGACTGAGGGGAAATCAAGTGGCTCATCAGAGGGGGATTGCAGGGATTTCTTTGCTGGTGCTGAGGCAAGATTTTCTTGCTTTGCCTGTGCTTGGATCTGGGTCACAGTTCTGGGTGGTGGCCACTGGCCAGAAAAGGAGTAAATACCTCACCCTTGATCATAGCACCTTGGAAGAACTAAAAATTTATAGGTCCCTAGAAATATCTCTGAAAACAGCTGCACAAAACCCCTGAAGCTTGGAACAGTACATTCTCCACACTGGAAGCAGACCCCTACCTTAACAAAGAGTTTATAACTCAAGTAATTGGCTGGGATCATGAGAAAATTTCATAAAAAAAAGTGAGACCATGGAATCTCTTTGGTGACAAAGAAGATCAAAACATATGACCAAAAGGATTCAGAAAGTCAAAGCTCCTACATACAAAGCCTTCAAGAAAAATATGAATTGATCCCAGGCCATGGAAGAGCTCAAAAAGGATTTTGAGAAGCAAGTAAGAGTAAAGGAAAAACTGGGAAGAGAAATGAAAGTGATGCAAGAACATCATGAAAAACAAGTCAACAGCTTGTAAAGGAGACACAAAAAATAATGAAGAAAATAAAATAGCCTTAAAAAAAATAGTCTAACCCAAATAGCAAAAGAGGTTCAAAAAGCCAATGAGGAAAAGAATGCCCTAAAAAGCAGAATCTGCCAAATGGAAAAGGAATCCAAAAGCTCACTGAAGAAAATATTTCCTTAAAAATTATAATGGAGCAAATGGAAGCTAGTGACTTAATGAAAAATCAAGACATTGTAAAACAAAACCAAAAGAATGAAAAAATAGAAAAGAATGTGAAATATCTCAATGGAAAAACAACTGACCTGAAAAATAGATACAGGAGAAATAATTTAAAAATTATTGGATTATCTGAAAGCCATGATCAAAAAAAGAGCCTAGACATCATCTTTCATGAAATTATGAAGTAAAACTGCCGTGATATTCTAGAACCAGAGGGCAAAATAGAAATTGAAAGAATCCACCTATCACCTCCTGAAAAATATCATCAAAGGAAAACCTCTAGGAATATTGTAGCCAAATTCTAGAGTTCCCAGGTCAAGGAGAAAATGTCGCAAGCAGCCAGAAAGAAATAATTTAAGTATTGTGGAAACACAATCAGGATAACACAAGATTTAGCAGCTTCTACATTAAAGGATTGGAGGATTTGGAATATGATTTTCCAGAGGTCAAAGGAGCTTTGACTAAAACCAAGAATCACCTACCCAGCAAAACTGAGTATAATCTTTCAGGGTTAAAAAAAATGAATATTCAGTGAAATAAAGGACTTTCAAGCATTGTTAATGAAAAGACCAGAGCTGAATAGAAAATCTGATTTTCAAATACAAGACTTAAGAGAAGCATGAAGAAGTAAACAGGAAAGAGAAATCATAAGGGACTTATTAAGGTTGAACTCTTTACATTCCTGCATGGAAAGATGATATTTGTAACTCATGAGACTTTTGTCAGTATTAGGGTAGTTGGAGGGAAAAAATTATATGGATGGATGGATGGATGGATAGATAGATAGATAGATAGATAGATAGATAGATAGATAGATAGAT
>NW_020954619.1:39753446-39846791 GCF_900497805.2 Vombatus ursinus | reverse complement strand
GATAGATAGATAGATAGATAGATAGATAGATAGATAGATAGATAGATAGATAGATAGATAGATAGATAGATAGATAGATAGATGGCACAGGATGAGTTGAAGATGAAGGGGTGATATCTGGAGAATAAAATTAAGGGGTGAGAGAAGATTATACTGGGAGAAGGAGAAAGGGAGAGGTAGAATGAGGTACGTTATCTCACATAAAACAGACAAGAAAAGACTTTTACAGTGGAGGGGAAATGGAGGAAGGTGAGAGGGAACAAGTGAATCTTATTCTCATTGGATTTGGCTTAAGGAGGGAATACCATACACACTCAATTGGGTATGGAAATCTATCTTACCCTACAGGAAAACATGGGGGAAGGGAATAAGAGAACAGAGGGATGATAGAGGGGAGGGCAGATTGGGCGAGGGGGTAATCAGAAGCAAACACTTCTAAGGAGGGACAGGGTCAAAAAAGGGAATAGAATAAATGGGGGGGCAGGATAGGATGAAGGGAAATATAGTCAGGTTTTCACAACATGACTACTATGGAAGTATTTTGCATCACTACACATGTATAACCTGTATCGAGTTGCTTACCTTCTCAATGAGGGTGGGTAGAGAGGGAGGGAGGGAGAAAATTTGGAACTCAAAGTTTTAAAAACAAATGTTAAAAATTGTTTTCACATGCAACTGGGAAATAAAATATACAGGCAATGGGGTATAGAAATCTATCCTGCCCTATAGGAAAATAGAAGGTAAAGGGGATGAGAGAAGAGGGGGAGATAGAAGGGGGGCATATTAGGGGAAGGGATATAGAGAATGCATGTCATCTTGGGGTGGGGGGAGGGATGAGATGAGGAGAAAATTTGGAACTCAAAATCTTGTGGAAGTGAATGTTGAAAACCAAAAATAAATTAATTAATTAAAAAAATAGACTAGATCAAATGACAAAAGAGGTCCAAAAAACCAATAAGGAAAAGAATGTCTTAAAAAAAAAAGAAGAAGAATTAGCCAAATGGAAAAGGAGGTTCAAAAGCAAAGCTCACTGAAGAAAATAATTCCTTAAAAAATAGAATGGAGCAATTGGAAGCTAATGACTTTATGAGAAATTAAGAAATTATAAAACAAAACCAAAAAAGAAGGAAAAAATAGAAGACAATGTGAAATATCTCATTGGAAAAACAACTGACCTGAAAAATAGACCCAGGAGAAATAATTTAAAAATTATTGGACTACCTGAAAGCCATGATCAAAAAAAGAGCCTAGACATTATCTTTCAAGAAATTATCAAGGAAAACTACCCTGATATTCTAGAACCAGAGGGTAAAACAGAAATTGAAAGACTCCACTGATCACCTCCTGAAAGAGAACCAGAAATAAAAACTCCCAGGAATATTGTAGTCAAATTCCAGAGTTCCCAGGTCAAGGGGGAGATGTCATAAGCAACCAGAAAAAAACCATTCACATATTGTGGAACCACAATAAAGATAGCACAAAATTTAGCAGCTTCTACATTAAAGGATTGGAAGGCTTGGAATATGATTTTCCAGAGGTCAAAGGAGCTATGACTAAAACCAAGAATCACCTACCCAGCAAAACTGAATTTAAGCCATGAGGGGAAAAATTTGACATTCAATGAGATAGAGGAATTTAATGCATTCTTGAGAAAAAACCAGAGGTAAATAGAAAATTTGATTTTTAAATACAGGACTCAAGAGAAGCATGAAAAGGTAAATGGGAAGGAGAAATCATAAGGGACTTATTACAGTTAAACTGTTCACATTCCTACATGGGAAGATGACATTTGTAACTCATAAGACCTTTCTTATTATTAGTGTAACTAGAAGGAGTATATATAGACAGAGGGCACAGAAGTGAGTTGAACATGAAGGGATGATACCTAAAAAATAAAATTAAGGGATGAGAGAGGAATGTACTGGGAGAAAGAAAAGGGAGAGGAAGAATGGGATAAATTATCTCACATAAAAGAGTCAAGAAAAAACTTTTACAGTGGAAGGGAAAAGGGGGAAGGTGAGAGGGAATGTGTTAACCTTACTGTCATCAGAATTGGCTTAAAGAGGGAATAAAATGCACACTCAATTGGCTATAGAAATCTATCTTACCCTACAGGAAATTAGGAAGGAAGACTATAAAAGAAAGGAGGGTGATAGACAGGAGGGAAGATTGGGGGGATGGGATAATCAGAAGCAAACACTTTTGAGGAGGGACAGGGTTAAAGGAGAGAATAGAAAAAACAGGGGGTGGGATAGGATGGAGGGAAATATAGTTAGTCTTTCACAACATGACTCTTATGGAAGTGTTTGGCATGACTACACATGTATAACATATCAAATTACTTGCCTTCTCTTTTGGGGAGGGGGGAGGGAGGTAGGGAGAGAACTTGGAACTCAAAGTTTTTAAAATGAATGTTAAAAATTGGTTTTTACATGTAACTGGGGAAAAATAAAATACCAAATTAAAAAAGAAAAGAAAAAGCAAATAAATAAAAAGATTTGTTCTGTAAAACTTGGACTCAGTCAGAAGGCCACACCCAAGGACCTAGAAAGTCACATGTGGCCTTGAGGCCACAGGTTCCCCATCCCTGGTACCGGCAGTTTAATAGCTCTTTGGGCATAATTCCAGATTGCTCTCCAAAATAGTTAGATTAGTTCACAATTCCACCAACAATGAATGTAGCCCAATTTTTCCACATCTGCTTCAACATTTGTCACTTTCCCCTTCAACCATTTTTTTCAGTCACCTTCTTTTATGCAGGCACGCCATGCTGAACAATCCTGTGCCAGTGTCTCCCATGTCTCACAACTGATTCCAAAGTTCTTCAAAAAGACATTGAAAGTGTCCTTGTATCACTTTTTTTTACCTCCATGTGAGCACTTGCCTTGTGATTTTCTAAGTACAATCATCTTTTAGGCAAATTATATTTGGTGTTCGAACAACATGGTCAGCCCATCAGAGTTGCATTCTCTGCAGTAAAGTTTGAATGTTTGGCAGTTCAGTTCAAGAAAGGACCTCAGTGCCTGGTACCTTATCTTGCCAGGTAATCTTCAGAATCTTCCTAAGACAATTCAAATGGAAGTGGATCGGTTTTCTGGTGTGGAGCTGGCATACCGTCCAGGTTTCACAGGCATATGACAAATTAAATCTGCAAAATAGCTCTTTAGACCTTTAATTTGGTAGGCAGCCTAATACATCTCTCCCACACTTTCCTTCAAAGCCTCCCAAACACCAAGCTAGCTCTGGCAACACATGATTCAACCTCATCATCTATATGTAAATCTCTGGAAAGTGTACTGCCAAGTTAAGTGAACTTATCCATGGCATTCAAAAATTCTCCATTTGCTGTAACTGATGGTTCCACATATGGATGGTGCAGTGCTGACTGGTGGAGAACCTGTGTTTTCTTGGTAATTCCACTCAGAAAATTGCTTTAGTAGTTAAGTTGAGGATGGTTAGGATAGGGAGAGACGTAAGATTAGAGGGACCAAGCCAGATGTTATTTCAATAGTACAGACAAAAGGTGGTGAGGGATGTGGGTGCAGAAAGTGGGAGGGGGCAGTATGCAAGAGATGGCATGAAATACAAAGGAAAAGCTGTGGTAACTAATTAGATTTATGAATTGAGTAGGAAAGGGGAAATGCTAAGCATAGACTGAATTTTCAAGTAGTTTGGCTTGGAAATAATAATTGCCAATATTTATATAGTGCTTTAAGGCTTGCAAAACACTGTACAAATATTATCTCATTTTATTTTCAGAATGACCTCAGGAGGGAGGTACTATTATTATCCCCATTTTGCAGACAAGGGAACTGGTAGAGGTAGCTAGAGCTTAATTAAGTTGTCCAGGGTCTCACAGCTAGTAAATAAATGAGGCTATATTTGAATTCAGGTCTTCCTACTTCTAAGATCAGTGTCCTATACATTTTGTCACCTAGCTGCCTCTGAATAGAAGAGGATAGGTTGGTATTTAGCAAAGATGGTGGGATCTGGTGAGGATTTGTTTTAATTTGGGAATGCTTGTAGGCAGCAGAAAAGTAGTAGAATGGGGGAAATCAAAGAATCATAGACTTAGTAAAGAGGATATTATAGGCCATCTAGTCCTCCACCTCATTTTTCAGATGAGGAAACTGAGACTCAGAAAATTCAATTGTTTGAGGCAAGATTATAAATCCAGGTGCTTCAGACTAAGTCTAGCATTCTGCCATGCTTCCTTTAGGAAGAAGACAAAGAGGGAGAAAGGAGCAGTCAGCATTCTAGAAAACATAAGATATATATAGAAGATTTGTCCTTAATAAGAACCACTACATCATCAGATACCAAAGGGGGGAAAAAAATAGAGGATGATGTCAAAAGGCAGTGATGTGAGGAGGAAGGGAAAGAGGAAGATCCCAGCTCATGTCCACTACTTGGGGAGGTAAAGATGTCAGCAATAAAAAAGGGGAGAAAAGTTTTGTGGGATCTTGAATAGGAAAAAATGGCTTTAAACAGCTATTGTGGAGAGTGGGGAATAGAATCAATCAGAGGGAGGTATAAGGATTGCCTTATTGCAGAGAGGGTCCAACGAACAGTGAACCCAGTCAGATGGTTACCCACATATCTTGGTGAACATTCTACCCGTTGACCTAGAGTTTAGGCTCACAACTACTCAGAGTTGCTCTACCTATAGCAGCCCCTAATGTCTAGAGTATTGGACTTGCTGTGAAGAAGATCTGGGTTCAAACCATATTTCTGGCACAAAGTAGCTACATGACCTTGGATGAGTCATTTAACATCTATGTCTTAGGCAACTCCCTAGAACTTCTCTGCTAAGCCATTAAGGGGTTTCATCTATGTTTGTAGAGAGAATTCCCACAGAGGGAATAGTGTTTGTAGGTGTGACTGAATTTTTTAGTTAAATTAAACAGAAATAACTTTTTGATTCAAACTTTGGAATTGACATTGTACTGGTCTAGTTTCCCACCTTAGTTAAGACAAAATATGTTTCAACACTTAAAGGAACTGAGCATTCTTTGGCATTGGCACTTGCTCCAAATCAAATCACAGTTATGGTTTGGCAAATACAACCAACAAGGTGATAAGCCCCTTTGAATTTAGACATGCATGAGTTGCTGGAAAGATATCCAAGCCCTGAGGTACAACTTGTGTTGAGGAAAGAGCACAGGAAACCTGAGTTCAGATCCCAGCTCTCATTTATCCTACCAGATATTCATCTGGTAAATTCATCCCTCTGAATCTCAGTTTCTTCATTTGTAAAGTCAGAGGGTTGGACTAGGTGACTTTTAGGAGTCCTTCTGGCTCTAACACTATGATCATATGCTCCCTCTCAGGCTAGCAGAACCTGACATAGACTCTAGCAAAGTACTATTCTGAGGCATCATTGTGGTGTGGAGGTAACTCTAAGTGTTAATCAGGACAATTAATGTTTGTTGGGTGATTAGAGATCTGAAAGTATCTTCATGTTTTCTGCCCAACTCTATGGATGGAGATGTAGAAGGCACAAGAAATTAGGATGTGTGTACTGAATCAAGGACACATGTTGAAGTTTAAGATTTTTTTTTAATATCCCTAATGAAAGCTTTTAAACATTTGTAATCATTTCCTCTTTCTCTTCCTTTTCACATGATTTAAGTAGGACAGCATAGCTAAGCAGAAAAACCACTTGTATTTGCTCCGTGACCTCGAATAAATCATTCTTTGGGCCTCAGTTTCCTCATTTGTTAAATGAAAGGTTTTATAAAATAATCCCTCTGGTCCCTCCTAGCTAGAACATTCTTTAAATCACCTTAAAGATGAATATTCACAATTATTCCATTATCCTTCAATTATGTGAAAAATTCTAGTTAATTGAGAGTGGTATTAATCTGAGTTCTAATTGACTGAGGCTTTCCTGCAGCTAGATTCAGCTTTTTCTTAGAAGGTAGGTTTAATCATTCTGAATTACTGAAGGAAAAATGAATGTGACACCTTGTATATGTAAAATTGTTGGAGCCAGGAAATCCCTGAGGCATGTGACAGTTCTGGGCCTGTTACATTTTGTTAATCAAAATTAGAATTATGGTAGGACCCCCAATGTGAAATTACCTTATGCACAGGGAACTACAGTATATACATATAAGGAGAAAGTGAAATACATTCTGACATCCTATTTCCAATAAGTACACTATCACAAGGCAGCATATGACCTTGTGATGTACCTCTCCAGTAGGGGTGGGAGGAAGGGGAGAGAAGCTGAGTGTGTCTACTTCTACTCCATCTGTGTTGCACATAAGAAAATAAGGTTGCAGGCAGTGGGCTCTCACTATCTCAAGTTGCAATAAAGAGTAGGATTGACACAGTTGCATGCTCATAGACATTGAAAAGCGAGGCTGAGAGCAAAGGGCCTGGGCTGTCTGATAGGCACAGAGAGACCCGATTCCATTTCCATGTTGATAGCTCTGAGACTGTGTCATCTACTTAGGACAAATGAGAGGATGAGACAGTCCATGTTAGATATTCTGGGCAACCTAATGAGGAGGGAAAAAGGCAGAGAAGGAATTCAGCCTGCTCATTTTCTAGCCAGTAACAGCTAGTGCAAGGTTACTACTGTTCACCAAAAGGAAAGAAAATAAATCTACCCTTTCTGTCAGCCAGGAGACATTCTCCATATTCAATGAAGGGCTGAAACACATTCCCCTGGGAAATTAAACCAGTCATTTTGGTGAATCTCCAGAAGAACATGCAATTAAAATTACATTTTTTAAAAATGACGTTTCCATCCCCATGCTGGGTAGCAAGCAGCTGGGGGGGAAAAAGAACACTAAAGGTAGACCTGCTCTCCTTCACAAATCATTTGCTAACAGAAGAATCGCATCCCATAGTCTGAAGAAAATACAATATATTGTTTTTCACACATTTTTGACTTTCCATTTCAAAAATAATGAATGTGATAAAATACCGAGTTAGATGGAGAGCTTTTATTTTCCCAAGGAAAAAAAGATGCATTCAAAGCAGTCTAGACATAAAGAAGACAACATTTCCAGACAGTCTCCTAAGATTCATAATTTTGAGCACCTTCAAATGAACAGTAATTACAATGAGCAAACTCATTCAGGTAACCTTTCTACTGGCAGTTAAAACACAAAAGCTCCCTAAAATATAAATATTATTAAAATCTCCCAAGTGTGGATAGCTGACACAATGGAAATAAGTTGTGAATAGTAATAGTAGTGTTGGAGAGGGGAAGAGTAGGAAATAAGTAATTATATAGCACCTATTATATGCCAAGCACTGTGCTAAGTACTTTACAAATATTATCGCATTTGATAGGAGGAGGAGAAAGAAGAGTAGAAGTGACAGGAGCAATAGTAATAATAATTCCCTCAAAGCCCAACCATCGTCTGTGTCCTAAGTAAGGTGGGGTGGGGTGATAAGTAGGAACTGGAAAGGAAAGGCAGCAATGATAATAGGAAAATAGAAGAATGCCAGCCAGGTGATGGGCACTGGGACACTGGGTTCTCTGTGTTCTCAAAGACCATTATAGGGGCAGCTAGGTGGCACAATGGATAAAGCACTGGTCCTGGAGTCCAGAGGACCCAAGTTCAAATCCAGTCTCAGACCAGACACTTGACACTTACTAGCTGTGTGACCCTGGGCAAGTCACTTAACACCAATTGTCTTGCAAAAAAAAAAAAAATCCAAAGACCAGTATAGTATCCAGCAGCCTAAAACTGGATGGCTTTACCCATCCAGGTGGATTCTGGGAATAACTTATCGATTGGGTTGACACACCAATCATTGGGATATTCCTGGTCTGATGAATCTGAGAAATACGTGGAGCAGCACAGGGCTACAGGTTGGCCCTATTTCAGAATGGTCATTATGATCAACTTGATAGAAAGACAGCAGTGCAAGCAGCATGCCTTCATGGTCTGGAACTATGAGAAGCCCCAAAAAATAAAAAAAAAACAAAAATAGACTAAGCCAGAAACTCATCTAATGGAAAGGTTTTGCTTCACAATACTAAAGTGAGCAAACCCCAAGTGAGTATGAAATTCACTAAAGAGATGAATATTTGTATTGGGCACCAGTACTGTATCATAAGAAAATTGGAAACAAGCCTTAGTAGTCATAGGCAAGTGCTTCATACTGCCTTTTTTTTTTAATTAACAATATCTCCAGTTCCAAATTATGCAGCAATATACTGTAGATCAGTGTAGGGCAATCACTCTAGTGCTTTATCCTCTATGCAAACATCACATTATCTAATACTAAAATATGAAAACATAAGTGAATCCTCCAATTATAGGTCAATTATATATTTGTGTACTTTATATAAAGCATTGACAGCTTTTCTCACTCAAAATATCTATAAATGCTTATGAGAAAACAACATATTGATTGAGGATCAAAAGACATGTGCTAAAATGTCCCAGGAGCTTAAAGAACCATTCATTATCACTTTGGTGACTTTTGAAAAAGCAATCTGAATGTAGCATAACATTCATACTGTTTTTATTAATTACTGTAAAGTCTTTGACTCAGTTCCACACTCATGACATATTCATATACTACAAATATATGAAACAGATCCAAGAAAATAAGACTATCAGAGTACATGATGTCCACATGGAAAATTGATCTTTATTTAAACGTGCCACCAATATGCTAATTTCAAAACAATTGATATCAACTGGAACATCTTCCAGGCAAAGAGTTTAAGCCTTCTATGATTCTGCCAAGTCTTTAATGCATTATCATCTCACCTGAATAAAATTAAGTATGACTTTCAAGTCAAAGAGGAAGTAGTAACAAAACATTTTATTAGTCATTTGATGCACATGTATTTTATCAACATATGGCTCGCCATAAAAGTACATTAAACAACTGCTTCATTCTCCAATGAAATCTAAATATTCTTTGGACTCAAATGTAAAATCTTTAATGCTAGTCAAGAAATAATAGAGACTAAAGGATTTAAGATTGAATTTGGAGGTCAAAATGAAGCAATTGGGAAAAGTATATACAGCTGGGCCTGTTCCAAGCAAAAGACATTTAATATAAGGTCATCAAATATCAAGAGACTGATTGGCATACTGAAGTCAAAAAGTAACAGGAAGGCATATTTAGAACAATTAATATATATGTCATACTAGGTTTAACTTGTACTTTTAACAAGGTAAAATGATTGCAAATGGATGTAGGAGTCCTAACCAAAACCTGAAAGATGTTAATAAAGCACAAGATTCCTCACCACCAGGGAGGTATGGAAAGATTGATACTGCCTCTTTAAAAAGGAGAGTAGAAATATTTTAGAATAGACATTACTTTGTGGAAAACAAGTATGTATCGTTACATTTTTCAAAAGTGGTTTAACTTCAGATTGAGCCTATGAAATGGCTAAAATCCAAGAATGGAATCAATAGGAGCTCCATGAAAAATATACATATGAATGCAATGATATGTCAACAAAAAAGAACTAAACACATGGCTGAATCATGCAGATAAATTTGTAGAAATATAATATGATAACAATCCAGGATGAAATCACAGAAGAAACGATAAGAAATTTGGAACATACCACTGAAGGTAGTAAAAATTTAGCACCTACTAAATATCTATTAAGACATGACCTATTGGCAAGAATTACAAAGCTTGCTTTCTTTTCATAAACCATCAGATGACAAATCCCCAAACTACAAATATAGAATCTCTCAAAATATCCTTTGTAATTCAACTAATAAACTATATGAGAATTAGACCACTATCATGAACAGATTTACTGCCCACAATCACCCACACAATTTAAATTCATGAAAACTTAATAATATGTTTGATGGTTGTCACCATACCACTCATAACCTCAAGCTATGTGAAACAAAAAGCTTTCAAAATATAGAAACCCAGAAGAAGAAATAAAAATATTGTTGGAAAAGTTGTTGAAAAATAAGGACACTAATGCACAATTGATGCAATTGCAAATTAGCCCAATCATTCTGGAAAGCAATTTGAAATTATGTAAAGAAAGTAACTAAAATGTCCTTACTTACCCCAGAGATTACAATTATAGTTATATAACCAAGAGAGATTAAAGATTTTTTTTAAAAGACTCTACATATAATAAAATATTTGTGGTAGCTGTTTGCAGTAGCAAAGAATGGGAAACAAAATACCATCAAATAATAAATAGTTAATCAAATTTTGATACATACAATCAAAAGAAATGGAAGATCGCCATGGTATAAGAAATAATGTATGTGATAAATACGAAGAAGCTTGGAAAAACATATGAACTGAAACAAAATGAAAACAAACAGAACATTATGAAGCAAAAAGCAAAACTAGGAAAGCAATTTAAATGGAGAGAAGAACAAAAGAATTAAAATTAGATGCTATAAAATTAAAATGACCAACCTTGGCCCCAAAGAAGAGATATGAATAGGTACTGCTAACTCTTCTTTGCAGAAGTGTGGCACTCTACAAATGTCATACTTTTTCAATGTGCTTGTTAAATTTGCTGAGCTATTTATGTTTTTTTTCTTACTTTTTATTCTTTGTTTTAAGGAATGGCTTTCTGGAAGAGGGATGGAGACAAATTGAAAAAATGTAGTTGATGTAAATGAAATTTATCAAATAAAACACATTTACAAAGAAAATAAATTATCAATAATCCCCCAAATCACATAAGAACATAATGACAAACTGATATCTACTTCTGAAATTGTCCACAAGGATGCTTTCAGTGAGTCTACAGAGAATGAACTTACATTCCAAAACTTTTATGCAGTTAGAAAAAGATATTTTATTTACCTATGTAATTGTCCAAAGAACTATGAAAGAATAATATCAAGATAGTGACTTTTCCCAGGATCTTTTTTAAATCATAATTCCATCAAAATATGAAAATAAAATGAGTAATAATACATTGGATTAAGAGTTAGACAATAACTCACATTGATATAACTCTTCATAGCTAATAATGAATGACCTTTCTTCACAATGCCTTTGTAAAGTAGGCAGATGAAGTATGATCACTTTTGTTTTACAGACAAGAAATAATTTGCTAATGAAATAATTAATTTTAATAATTAACTCATTCACTGAAAAAGTGGTAGAACTGAGACATTTCTATGTCTTCAGATTTCAAATCTGAAGTCATATTCCAAAATGAAATTGTTCCTTTCCAAGCCTCCCTGTTGCCACAAATGGTGTCTATTTAGTTTGGGTTTTTTTTTGTTTGTTTGTTTATTTAGTTTTGCATTTTGTAGTTGTCATTGATTTTGGTCCAGCTCAACAACATAGTGTGAATTTTGACAGAATTTTAAAACTTGAAAAAAATCATTCAAAAGGGTAGAAAAAAATTAACCTCTTCAGTCAGATGATTTAAGATGAACTCATAGAACAGAAAGACCAATAGATTCCAAGGCATTTCAATCAATCAACCAGCCAACACACATTTGTTCTATGGCTACCATGAGCCAAACATTAACTTGATCAAAGGGAATACAAATACAAGAGTAAAACAGTATCTGCTCTCCAGAAGCTTACATTTTGCAAAAGGTATACAAAATATTCTCAGATAAGTAAATATTGGATATATGTAAAATAAATGGATGGTGAATGTGAAAAGGAATAACTAACAACAGGAAGAATCAGGAAAGGTCTCTTGAAGGATGTGGCATCTGAGATGAAACTTGAAGGGATTGAGGATGAGTAGGGAGAACATTCCAAAGACATCCTGGATACTATACCATGACATGGAGGTAAGAGATGGAATCTCATGTATAAGATTAGAAAATATTCCAGCCTGAGTGGAACAGATGGTGTGAAGAAGAGTAAGATGAAATTCACCTAGAAAGTTGGGCTAGAGTTCTTCTAATGGGAGCAATAAGATGAAGGACAAGACTTTTTCTCTGATTCATACTTTTCAAGTCTCTCCAAAACAAAACAAAACAAAATAAAACAAACAAATAAAACTATTGATTGACCTGTAAGCAAGGTGTCAACAAAGCTTTGTCCATAACATCCCATGTTTGCCTCTTCACTCTTACTTCTCTCCCATATTCTCACATTCACCCCTGTCTCCTCATGTACGTTTAGAAATAAGATTCTTACGGGTCTTTCTGCTGTCATTCTATTGCTGTTACTGTTTTTGCCTGCTGCATTCATTCACTCCTGCATTTCTGTTTTTGAGGTATTTGAAAATCAAATAATATCTTCAGTTCTTGTTCTCTTTATAAAAATATTTTAAACATTTCTTTATTATTGAATTTCCTTCTTTTTTATGTATAGCTAAGCTCAATTTTTCAGAGCAAACTACCCTGAGCTAGATGTTAAGCACCATTACTCTTCAGAACACATTATTCCATTCCCATCTTCATTTTCCAGTGGATCCAGAATTGTCTTGTATTATTTAATTTCCTTTCCTTTGTATTTGAAGTTTTTTTTTTTAACTTAACTTTTTGTTATGAATTGAACTGTTAAATTTAACCACTATTTTTCTTTATCATTAAAAACTTATTAAAGAAAAAAAGAAGCCAGGCTGGACCCAGATTGTGAAGGGCTTTAAAAGCCAAAAAGAGGAGTTTGTATTTTAAACCTAAAGTCCTTGGGGAACCATTGAAATTTCTTGAGCAGAGGCCTGTTATGATCAGACCTGCCCCTCATGAATGTCAACCTGGATTATATTTCTGACTGTGCCACTTACTACCAGCACAAGCTTGGGCAAGTCATACCATTCTGGACTTCTGACTGTCCAAATTGAAAAAGAATAAGGTTGGACTGATGATTTCCAAAGTCCCTTTTAACTTGAAAGCCTATGATCTCATGATCTACAGTATCAATGTTCCTGTTAGATTTTCTTACAAATTTAATAATCTTTTTGTTGAATTTTTTTAAATTAGCTCATTCTGACTCTGATACTATGTATTTGCGCAATTGCTATAATTAAATCTAATTATATAATTAGTGTAACATGTGTGATCATGCAATTAGAATGTGCAATTATGATGTGCAATTAGATAATTACAACGTGTAATGGCATTAGGGTGTAAATAGCCTTCTGAAATGTCATGAAAAAAAATCTTTTCTCAAGAGGTGATTTTTGAATCTTAATATTCCAGAAATCTTATTTTTTTTTCAGAATAAATTTAGAAGTAAACATTATAAATAATCTGCCTTAAATTTGCCTGGAAAATTGAATGTTCAGATTTTTCCCTACTCTTATTTCAAGCTGGTATTCCAATTAAGAAATAATGTTTCCCTTACAGAATCTTTCCAAAAATACTCATTCAGCATATTTTGCCCTGAATAACATGTGAAAGATCAAAATGAAAAAAAAAAATGCTGACAATAACAGAAATTCAGACAAGTTTGACTTACTGTTCAATCTAGAATGTCAGCATTCTGTCCTGGGCCCGCTTTTCTTCTCCCTCTATTTCTTCTCCCTCCCTTATGTTTCACTTGGTGATCTCATCAGGTCCATGGACTTAATTACCACCTTTATGCTGATGATTCTCAAATTTAACTATCCTGTCCAACCTCTCTCCTGACCTCTAATCTCACATCTCCAAATGCCTTTAACACATCTAGAATTGGTGTCCAGTAGACATCTTAAACTAAATATATTCAAAATAAAACTTATTCTCTTTCCTCCTGACCATCATCCATCATCATCCCTATTACTGTAGAGGGCAACACCATCCTCTCAGTCCCTTATTCTGGCAACCTAGTAATCATCCTTGGCTCCCCTTTATCTCTCATGCCACATCCAATCCGTTGCTAAGGCTTGTCAATTTGACTTTTACAACATCTCTCAACTACATCCCTTTCTCCTCTTTCACACTGCCACCACTCTTGTGCAGGCCTTCATCACCTCATGCCTTGATTATTGCAATGTTGTTGTTTGTCCTTCATTCTTAAAGAGGACCAATGACATTCTGAGGGTGATGTCTTTATTTGTGTGTGAATTGGGTGTAAGTGAGACAGAGCTGTGCAAAGTCATCTGTCTCACTCTCTCCTCCAGAGTTATCAAAGTCCAATAGCAAGACAAAAATCAAGACAACTGGAGATGGCACACAATTATTGCAATAGTTTGCTGGTGGTTTTGCCTGCCTTATACCTCTTCCCCTGACAACACATTCTTCATTAAGCCATTAAAGTGATTTCCCTAAAGTTCAGGTCTGATCACGTCAACCTCCCTTAATCAATAAATTCCAGTGAATCCCTATTACCCCTAGTATCAAATACAAAATATTCTGACTGGTATTCAAAGTCCTTCATAACTTTGCCCTCTTCTACCTATCCAGCCTTCTTAAACCTTACTGCCCCCTACATATTCTTCAATCCAGTGACATTGGCCTCCTTGCTATTCTTTTAACAAGATACTCCATCTCTCAGTTCTGAACATTTTATCTCGTTGTTCAATATGCATGGAATGTTGTCCCTCCTCAACTACTCCTGTGAACTTTGCTGACTTTAAGTTCCAACTGAAATCCTATATTTTAATAGTACATCTTTCCTAGTCCTTCTTAATTCTAGTGCCCTCTCTCTGTGAATCATTTCCAATTTATCCCACTTATAGTTTGTTTATATTTGTTTGCATGTTGTCTCCTCTATAAGATCATAAGTTCCTTGAGAGCACCAATTGCCTTTTGCCTCTTTTTTGTGTCCCTAGTGCATAGCACAGTTCCTGCCACACAATGGCTATTTAACAAATATTGATTGATTTTTCTAAAATATACTATATGGGACAAGGGAAAGGGAATAGACCTGGGACTCATGATCTGTCAATAATGTCATATATGTATCTTTGGTCAAAGTATTTCACCATCCTGGGTCTTGGTTTACTCACTTATGAAATGAAGGTCTGACAAGATAATCTCTCTTTTTTTAAAAAATTTACACTCCTACCTCCTTTTTGTCATTACCCACTCTCTCCTCAGTCTTTTGTAATATTGCTCAAAATTCACACATGGCATCCAAATAGCCAGATCCAATTACCTTTTCCATGAATTCCGATTCTCTTTTACCTCTAGATAAAATTTGACACTGGTAGTTATAATCTTTTTTATGGATGTTCTCTACTTCCTTGGTTTCCAAATCACAAAACATCAAAATACTGAATCTATAAGTTGGAAAGGACTTCAGAAGTTATTTCAACCCATAGCTCAAAACGAATCCCCATAATATACCCAACCAGTGTTCATTCAGTTTCTGCTTAAAGATCATAAATAAGGAAAAAATTCTCATCTCCCAAAGAACTCCCATTAGATTATAAACTCCTTGATGGCAGGGACTGTTTTTTGCCTCTTTTTGCACCTTCAATACTTAGCATAGTGCCTGGCACATAGTAGCACTTAATATAGGTTCATTAATTGATCGATCTACATAGAAAGATACTGAAATTTTTTGCTTCTGACAAATATATGCTTAGCAAGGTCAGAATGTGGGCCAAATGAGTGGAGTGGACTTGACCTTATCTCTTTACTACCTTCATTTATTGTTTTCTTCTGATTCAAATTAAGAAGTAGCATGGAAGAGTAGACTGTGCTGGACATGGAGTAAGGAAGACTTGCATTCAAATGTTGCTTCATATGTTTACTATGTAACCCAGGGCAAACCACTTAATCTCTCTACATCAGTTTTCTCATCTGTAAAATTACAAATTTGAAACCAATGGCCTCTAAGGTCACTTACAGATCTAAATCTATAATGTTATAATAATATGAGCATTCATAGGAAACCAGATTAATGCTTGAGAATTTCTAGTTCTAAACCAGATAATTGTTTGGTCCAAGGCCCTGTGTGATCTCAGCTCCAGATACATAGTGAAGAAGAAAAAAAACTAATCTTAACTTAAGGGTCCTATTTTTGGCTTTTATTAGGCTGGTGTGATCTGGCTATGTCTAAAAAGCTATGTTGCCACTTTTATCAGGAAAATGCTTCTAATTACCACACACTAGAGTTAAAATGGTTGGCTGGGAGAGCTGAAAAGATGAGTCTCAAAAGTAGTTGCAGCAGAAATTGCCATTACTAGATCATGTCATCAGTGTAGTGATTGATGTGCCTCTTGGAGGGCAAATGAGCCCAATAGAGAGTCAGAAGCATGGAGCAACTGAGACACGGCACTCAATGAGAAAGAAGCAGAGAAATGGCCTCAGCCCCAGTGTAGACCCAGCAAGAGATGAATACATTCTATATATTCATAGTAGTCAGTAGCATCAGTAGCGCTACCATGTCGGTCATCTGTTGCCCCTCCATACAGGGGCACCGCCAAGCGTATTCACCATAAGTGTGTATCACATACATTTTTATTCATACTCACTCTTCCCATAAATAATCTATGTCTGTGGGAAAAGAATGACCAAACTTCATGGTAGAAATATTCTACTGCTATTTCATTAGATGTCTTTGCTTTGAATCAATTGTGTCCTATCATTTACTAGACAAAAAGTAAACACATTAGTAGAGGTTCTTGTGCTATGGAAGTGAGCAGATGCAGTCCCAGAGAGTACCTTGAACCTTGGGTTGATATTCTGTGGCCCACAGTTGGAAAGTTATGTGCTCCTGGGGATACAGCAGGTTAAAAAATTCTACCTTGTATTAAGTCTAAATAGACCTCTTTGTAATTTATGCCAATTGCTCCTAGGTCTTCCTCCAGGAATCAAGCAAAACAAGCATAATCCTTCTTCCATATGAAAGATTTAGAGGGCTGGATTTGAAGCAAGAAGACCTAAATTCAAATCTTGCCTCACATACTTAATAGCTAGGTGGCCCTGGTCAAGTCACCTAACTTCTCAGCCTCAGTTGTGAGGATTAAAACAGATAATATTTAATAATATTTATAAAGCCCTTTGCAAATTTTAAAACACTGTATGAATGTTAGCTCTTATAATTTAATATTGCTAGTAACATTTAATAATTATTATTTAATTTAATAATTAATAAAAGATAGGTAGCAATAATGAACCACCCATCCCAGTCATATTTCCCTTAACTGTTCTAATATATAATACTTCCTTCACCATATTGATCTTGTTCTTCTTGAGCTTGACAATGACCTTACCAAAGAATGACATTGAGAACAGGAAACAGTTTTCTAGATATAGTCTGAATAGGGTAGAGAATATCAGGACTATTATCAAAATTAAACTTAATGCTAGGTGAGGTTAGTAGAATAAGTATTGTAATGCCTATTTTATAAACAAGGAAACTGAGGCACAAAGTGGTTAAGTGACTTGTCCAACGACATAAGACTAGTAAGGAAAAAAGCCATAATACTAAATTTCAGATCTTCTGACACTCAATTTAGACTTCGAAGTGAAGAGGCAATCAACTAGGTCCTATTTTCTTGTTTATAAAAAAAAAGGTAAAATGAGTTTAAAGTTGAAAATATAGCTATCTTTTTATTGTTTAGCTGTGTTGTATATTTTCTTGACATAAATACATAAGCTCAGAGTCTGTCTTTACAAGAAAAAATTTCATAAAAGAAGTGGCTTTCATCTACAGCTTCCTTCCTTTTAATCAATCATGGAATCACCAAGTAATTACTAAGCACCTATCATGTGCTAGCAACTGTGCCATGCACTGGAGAGACAAAGGCAAAAGTTAGCCAGTCCCTTCCTTGGAGCAGCTTATGCTCTACTAGGAGTGGTTGGAAGTGGGGGGGAAGGGAAGGTAGTGATAGAGAAGAATAGGATGGGAATTCAACATGTTCACAGATAAGCAAATGCAGGACATCTACAAAATAAATACGCCCAGTCCTGGAGGGGGCCACCAACAATAGGTGGATCAGGAAAGGGCTCTTAAGATGGTATATTAGCTACACCTTGAAAGGAGGAAGGAGTTCAAAGAGGTAAGGAAAAAAAACATTCCAGGAATCTTCTATCTTGTGCAAAGCAAATGGGCTAGAAATGGAAGGATATGTTCAAGGGGCAGAAAGCAATACAGGCAAACTGAAGCATAGACTGTATAAGAGGGAGTAATATGAAATCAACCTGAAATATGAACTGGAGCCAAACTGTGAAGAACTTTAAACATTAAAGAGAGGAATTTGAGGTTTATCCCCACAATAATGTGCAATCACTGAAGCTTCACAAGCAGAGGAGGACCATGGTCAGAACAATGCTTTAAAAATATTAAAGAATTAATAAATGAGTGAAAAATAATGTTTATTTAATATTTACCATGTGTCATAGTAAACATTTATTGTGCTTACTATATGAAGCACTGGGGCTACAAATACAAAAGCAAAAATAGTCTCTGCCCTCAAGAAGCTTATATTCAAAAATGGAGAGACTACATAAATGGAGGCGTATTGTGGCAGGGGCACTTTGATTCTTTAAATTGCAGGTATGGCAAGTGGGGCCAAAGAGCAATATGAAATTGAATAGATCTACAAATAGCACAAATTAAAAGAAAGCCCATATCTGTAGCTCATGTCTGGATCATGTTGACCTTGGTTAAGAGAGGCTGAAAGAAAAAAAGGACCTCTTTCATTATATGATGTACCATCATTCCACAACTTCTGCCTTCTGGGTCCCAAATCTAGTAGAAACACACCTAAGAGAATAAAGAAGAACTCAGAAGTTGTCAAGGATACAACTATAACAGACAGTAGGCCATCACTGGGCAAGCTCTTTAGTAAACACTCCAGCAGTGTGCAATACAACTTAACACATAAACTTTTCTTAGGTACACTCACAGCATAGGGAAACACAAAGAGACACGGGAAACGTTGTGTAAGTAGCCAGAGTTTCATTTTCCTTTCCCTTGGTTCTCATGCTCCCCCTCATGATGTCATGCAAAGTTCTACTGTATGAAGGCCAGTGTAGAAACATGATGCTCGACTTCTATTGGCTACCTCCAGGCAGCTTTAGGCAGAAAGATGCTGTTGACTCCCTAAGGGTAATTGGCAACAAGTGTTGCCTTTGTGTTTCACACATCAATTGCCCTGCCTTTTTTATTGTGTTTTCCGATTCAATTCAATATAATACTACAAAAGCATATATTAAACACCTGCTTTGAGCCAATCAGGGCCCAAATAATAACAAGTGTTTCTGTTTTGGCCAAAAACCCTGAGGGTCTTCCCCTCCCAGAATGATTTTTTTTTGTCCAGGTAATAAGGCTATTTTCTGCCTCATTTCTTACCTAGCCTTAACCACTCAAAGAGCACTGCCTCATTCAAACTGAGACATGTTAAATAACTTAGCTTAGGAAGACCAAGACCTCTCATTGCATCCAAAGCCATCTCCAGTCATCCTGATCTATATCTCGCCACTGCACCCAGAAGACTTCAGAGGAGAAAAGGAGGCTGATGACTTTGCATAGCCCTCCCTCACTTAAATCCAATTCACTTTCATGCCAAGGCATCACCTCTCTGATGTCATGGTTCTCTTCAAGAAGAGAGGACAAACAACAAACATCTACTATGCACAAGGCACTGTGCTAGTTGCCAGTTATTCAAAAACAATAATAAAACAGCTCACACCCTCAAGGAAAATATAGCAGGTATATAGGTAAATAAAAATGAGAAGCTGTATATTTCAGATGTAGAAGGCTGATGTTGGAATGCAAATTGGTCAACAAAAAAATATGTCATTTAATCTGTCCCTACACAGTGCCAAAATGACTGCTGAATCAGTTCAAATAGCTGTGAAATGTACAAGATAATAGCCCACCTGAAGTGGAATTAAAATTAAAATAACAATTAGTTAGGACTCCATTCCTCCAAATAGTCCTGCTCTGATGCTTCTCATTGTGGTGTGGGAGTGGCCCTTGGTTCTCAATGACTACACAAGAGGAGCATCTCAAACAGGCTCTACACCTCTAGTTCTACTGCATTGGAAAGACTTCAAACAGAGCTAGGCTATTTTTGTATCACCTGTAAGCCACCACTTTGTGATAAATAATTGACCACAAAAACCCAAGAGACAAAGACAAATAGCAATTTGCCCTTCGTCCAATGTGACCACCTTCCAAATATAATACCACCTACCAAACAAAAAAAACTCATATGTTTTGGATGTCCTAAGGGGTACTACTACTTTGGGGTTCTAAGTACCTCAAGGTTAACCCTGTGAGTAGTTTATTCTTATACTCACATGTTCACAAGCCCCAACTTGTATTTCCCCTTAACAATCAGGCAGTGAACTTAATTACTTTTAAGAAAGGCATTTACTCAGATGGTATGGTAAAAATTTGGTACACACGTTCCCCATCCTGCTCCAATTCTGGGTTACATTCTCCCACAAATACACAGAATCCATGGGAACTTGCAGTATAATGGTGGTGAGGCATACATGTGAAATATACCTGTGACATAGTTTAATGCTTCTGACACTAGAAGTCCTTTCTCCCTTCATAGAGTCTTTACCCAGCTCACTGCTGGAGGTGGAACATATGCTGTATAGATCAATCAATTATTGGTTGGCTGCCTTGCTACTAGGATCAGTTCTGTCTTGAGACTAAAGAGCTCACATCTCTGGATAGAGAGAAGTCATGGTCCCCCAAAACTACCTCTTCCCTGAGGTGACTAACCAAATCCCAAACTGACTTTTTTTTTGTATGTACAAGCCCAAGAGGCATAACTGATTCTCTCAACTAATCACCAGATACTTCCTATATGGTGTAATTTAACTTGACTGATGGTACTTTGTAGTAAATGTAAGATCCTTGTCTAATAATCAACAAGTAGATTGGGAAACAATTTGGAACCATAACAAAAGGTCATTAAATTGTACATAGCTTTTGTGCATAGCTGTAATTAGGTATGTATCACAAGGAAGTTGAGGACAGAAGGAAAGTGTCAATATGTACAGAAATAGCTATCATAGTACCTTTTCTTAAGGCAAAAGAATGAAAATAAAATAGATGTCTGTCATTTGGGAAGTAACTGAACAAACTCTGGGATAGTAATACAACAGAATTTTATCATACTATAAGAAATGAGGAATATGACAGATTCAGAGAAATATGGAAAGCGTTATACACTGATACAAAGTGAAGTGAGCAGAAACAAGAGAACAATTTACATAATGACCAAAAACATGTGAGAGGAAAAACTTTGAGAGACATCAGAACTTTTTCTAGAGAACCTACCAAACATGGCTTCAAAAGACTAATGATAAATTATATTATACCTCTTGGTAGCTAGGTGATTGACTAGCAGTACAGAACCAGAAACGCATTCACAGCTATAGCAAATGTTTAATTTGTTTTGCTTGACTACACACACACACACACAATACATACATATACACACACACACACATATATATATATATATATATATATATATATTTGTTATATTGGAAGAATTTTGGTTGGTAGATAACAATAGAAATGAAAAAAGAGTATCAATAAAGTATTTTATTTTTTAACATTCATTTTTTTTAAATTTTGAGTTTCAAATTTTCTTTCTCCCTCCAGGTCCTCTCCCAGTCATTGAGAAAGCCAAAAATGATACCCATTATACTTGTGAGGTCATGCAAAACATATTTCTATATTAGTCATGTTGCAGAAAGAAAGAAAGAAAGAAAGAAAGAAAGAAAGCAAAAGAAAAAGTAAAAAATATGCTTCAGTCTGCACTGAGTCTATCAGTTCTTTCTCTGGAGTGGATATTTTTTCATCATGAGGCTTATAATGGTTATGGATCATTGCATTGATCAGAGTAGCTAAGTCTTTCACACTTGAACATAATTACAATATTGTTGTTACTATGTACAACGTTCTCCTGGTTCTGGCTCACTACACTTTGCATCAATTCATATAAGTCTTTCTAGGTTTTTCTAGAACCAGCACCCTCATCATTTCTTATGATGCAATAGTGTTCCATCACAATCATATACCACAATTTGTTCAGCTATTCTCCAACTGATAAGCATCCCCTCAATTTCTAATTCTTTTGGCACCATAAAAAAGCTGCTATAAATATTTTTGTATATAGAAGTCTGTTTCCTTTTTCATTGATCTTTGGTGTACAGACCTAGTAGTGGTATTGCCAAGTCAAAATGTATGCACAGTTTGATAGCCCTTTGGGCATAGTTCCAAATTGTTCTCTAGAATGGATGACCAATTCACAACTCTACTAACAGTGCATTAGTGTCCCTATTTTCCCAGATCCTCTCCAGCATTTGTCATTTCTCTTTTCTGTCATGTTAGCCAATCTAATAGGTGTGAGGTGGTACCTCGGAGTTGTTTTAATTTGCACTTCTAAATGTTAGTTATTTACAGCATCATATGATTATTAATAACATTGATTTCTTCTGAAAACTGCCTGTTCATATCCTTTGATCATTCATCAATTGGGAAATGGCTAATTTTTATAAATTTGGTTTAGTTCCCTATATATTTTAGAAATGAGGCCTTTAACAGAGAAACTTACTATAAATTTTTTCCCAGTTTCCTGCTCTCCTTCTAATTTCAGCTGCATTGGTTTCATGTGATCAAAATTATCTGTTCTACTTATGATGATCTTCTCTATCTCTTATTTGGTCATAAACTCTTCCCTTATCCATAGATCTTTCAGATAAATTTTTCTATGCCTTGTTAATTTACCTTTGATATCCACCCTTATGTCTAAATTGTGTACCCATTTTGACCTTATCTTTGTATCTGGTGTGAGATTTCTATGCCTAGTCAAAATGCTTTCTAGTTTTCACAATACTTTTTGTCAAATGGGGATTTCTTGCCCTCAAAGTTTGGATCTTGGAGTTTAAACACTAGATTACTATGGTGTTTTACTACTATATATAATGTACCTAATTTATTCTATTGATCAATCACTCTATTTCTTAGCCAGTACCAGATGTTTCTGATGATTACTGCTTTGTAATATAGTTTGAAATCTAGTGCTTCTAGGCTACCTTCCTTCACATTTTTTTCATTGAATCCTTTGATATACTTGACCTTTTGTTCTTCCTGATGGATTTTGTTATTATTTTTCTACTTCTATAAAATAATTATTTGGCGGCTTGATACATGTGGAACTGAATTAGTGAATTTAGGTAGAACTGTCATTTTTAGTATATAGGCTCATCTGCCCATGAGCAATGACTATTTCTCCAATTGTTTAGATCTTTCTCTATTTGCTTGTAAAGTGTTTTGTAATTGTGTTCATATAGTTCCAGGATATGCCTTGGCAGATAGACTGTCAAGTATTTTATACCATCTGCAATTATTTTAAATGTCAATAAAGTATTTTAAAATCTTTGGCTTTGTAGTATTAAAAAAGATATGTTTTTGGAAAACATTATTCTGTTTCTCTAAAAATCAACTAATAGTATGATTATCAATATCCCTACATAATATGCATATAGAATTATCTTATTTAACTAAATAATTGCAAAACATGTTTACTTATATTGATACATAATATTGTTTCTAATAAATTATTTTAAAAGTAGACTTATTCCATCACAATAATATACCACAATTTGTTCAGCCATTCACTAGTATTGTCTAAATACAGACTGAAGCATGCTATTCTTCACTTTCTTTTTGTTTTGTTCAAGTCTTCTTGTACAAAATGACTAATATGGAAATGTTTTACATGATTGCAAATGTATAACCTATATCAGATTGTGTACTGTCTCGGGAAGGGAGAAGGAAAAATAGAGTCTGGAACTCAAAACATTTTTTAAAATGTTAAAAATTGTTTTGATATGTAATTGGGGGAAAATTAATTTTTTTAAAGTAGACACATCACTATAGGAACTGAATCAATGTAATCTTGACTATTAAACTATAAATAAAATACAAAAAAGATAGGAAATAGTAGCTCATTGAGAGAATGACTCCCAGTTTGGCAGAATTAGTTCTATCCTATGTCTAAAGGCAAAAATTTACATTATTTCATGAGACATTTGTTCATCTATTGGAGTACTTATAATAAGTATTTGCAAAAAGACCACCATGAATATAATTGAAACTTGTTCATCTGTGCTACAGAAGATTTTGGAAAAATAGTGAAATTCTATGAAGAACTGAATACAGTCCTCCAATTTAAATTGACATGAACTTTGACATTCAATTACTTTAATGCAAAAGTGGGACTAAGTAAAAAAGTAAGAAACATGTTGGAAAATTGGATCAGGAAAAAGCATTGGGAAAGTTCAAAGATGTGTAGATTATATCTCAGTTTCATAAATACTTCTGTAAGAAAAAGATCAGCAGGTACTTGGCAATGCAACCACTGAATAACACCACCACCCTGAATTAAATTGATTATATTTTAAAAGACAGAAAATAACTCATTACTGATATAGGAGTCATTCCAAAATCTATGCACAATTAGAACACTGGCTTATTAGAGCATAAATCAAAATTAGTATCAAGCAAAAAGAAGGAATGAAAATAAGGCAAGGATATAGCATGCCATTGAAACAACTCAATTTTGACATATTCAAACAAATTATTGATAAATAAAAAGGGTAATAGATGGAAGGAAGCACAGAGGGAATGATTATAGTAATTTTATATAATATAAGTGAATCATAATAGCAAGCAGATCAAAAGGGCCAAAAAAGTACCTGAGAGTGAGAACACTTGAATTTCTCACCCATTAGAGAGAAAAGAGTGCCAAATGGAACACTGGTTCAAAATATAAACCCATTTGTAAAATTTTATGGAGAAGGGTAATTCCAAAGAATAATTATAAACAGGTTTTGCCTCAAAAATGGAGGCAATTTGGCAAAAAACTAATTTTTAAAAAACTGGTTAGTGAATCAACTAAGCAAAGAAGTCATTGCAAAGATTTTTGAGAATAAAATTTAAAGGACAACAAACAGAAAACAAAAGAAAAGATCTGCAAAGAATTTTTTTTAATTAAAAAAAGGTTCCACTATAAATGACAGTGCAGCCACCACATTTGAACCCTTACCATGACAACCCTATATGAACTCATAGAGGAGTTTGAAATGGCACAAAGGAAAATAAAGGGGAAAAAAAAGCCAGATTTAACCCAATGTACGTGGACATCAGTGCTTAAGGAGGCACAATTTGAGGTGACATAGGGATTGATTCACAAGATATAGGAAAGAGAGGAAGATATGAAAGACATAGAAATTTCAGTTCTTATTTAAAATTTTTGAAAACAGAGAGAACATCTACTATCAACCTATTTGACCACTTTCCAATCTATTTTTGTTTTTTGAGAAGCACCTACATACATATTGATAGCATACACAATAAGAGTATCAGTAATGAGCAGGCAGGTTTTAATTTGTTTTATTCCGTAGTAGACTACAACTTTGCCATCTCACAATTGACTAAAAAGTATAGAAAAATTCAATCTCCTAGGGTGCTTATTGGTCAATCAATGTTTTTTAAAAGCATTTTATTCATTACAGAAAAATGATACCTTAAAGTCTCTCTTCCACTGTGGAAGCTTAAAGGTTCTCTTCATATCTACACATCAAAACCATTCAAGATTTCTTGAGGCATAAAACAGGGAGATATATGCTTACCAAAGGTGTTTGCACCATGATGGAGGAAATCTAGTATCCATCCCAAGCTGGAAGGGGCTTTCCTTTGAATGGTAAGATCTTCCAGAAGTTTTTGATTGCCTCAGACATTATCCTGGTTGCACCAAACTCCAGCACATTAAAAAGTCTCCTGGAAAACATTCATAACCACTGAAAAAAAGTTTGGTAGTAAGCATACATAATAGGAAAAATTAATGAATATCTGAGACAAGCAATATAAATGTACAAGGAGTTGAACCCATGTTAATTAAACAGGAAGAGAGAAAGCTGCATTGCCTTGAGGATGTTGGAAAGCTTTACTTACCCCAAACTTCTCTCAGAAACAGAGGCCCATCTTTTTTAATGCCAGTACCCTACTAGTATTATATAGCTAACAAAAAGTGGAACACAAGTCTCCAAACAACTGAAAATAAGTATCACACAGAGGGCAGTGGAGAAGCACGTGATGAGTAAACCCTTAAGCTTAAACACATAACAAACAAGAACCTTGAAAAAAACATAGGATAAAGAAAATCATCAGGGAAATGTATGACTGAAAAAGAAGATAGGCTAGTCCCACGACAACCATAGACATCCTGAAGGTTCCAATGTAAGGGAAAAAAATGTGTCCAGCACATTGGGTGAACCCTCTGTCATGAATTTACAAGAGGAAATGGATAAGACATGCACAGGATGGGCCCCCATGAAGGGATTAAGATTGGCCTCATGGGAAGAAACATCCACAAAAAGGTAGTCAGAGATCCATTGGAACATTTGAATTAGCCTAATGAATTTCCCAGATAAAGAGTGAAGAGTATACTGCTATTTTCACATGCTAATTTTCTAGTTAACTGGTCAAAATGAAGGATTCTGATTACATACCTTTTTAATATATTTTTCTTTAACCATTGATGGAAAGGTGACTCAATGGCTTATAAACTAAGCACAAGTTCATTCCTTAGTATGAGTTCTAATTTTTCCCCCAATTACATTAACAAAATATGCTGGGAAACATGAGAGTTCAAGTACATAGAAATCTAATTCAGAGGCATGTTAGCATATTCAGAATCATTCAAATTTTATATAAAATGCAAACTATGCCTATTATAAAGCACAGATAAAGAATTCAACTAAGTCTGTGCTTTATCTTTGGCATTGTTTTTGCAATTAGAGAAAGAAATTCTTTAAACATTTGTACTCTGCTGGAAATTCCTTCTCTCCACTCCCCACTCCTCCACCTCCCCTGCTCTTCTATAAAACATTCATTTACCTCAGATTATACTGGGTTTTGGTCTTCTTTGTGTTCTTCTTAAAGTTTGCTTCCAATCTTTTGTATTAGTCCTTAGGACTAAGTGATGACAGAGGTTTTAGAGATGATATTGGGCTGGTTGCATTAAACTCCTGCACATTGAAGAGCTTCCTGGAAAATATTCATAAACACCAAAAAAAGTTTGCTTTAACCATCCATACAGGAAAAAAATTATGAATATCTGAGACAAACAGCATAAATGTACAAGAAGTTGGACCCATATTAAACAGAAGGAGAGCAGGCTGTATTTCCTTAAGGATTGTTGCAAAGTTCTTTTTTATGATCCCAAACTAATAGAGGTTTTAGAGATAAAAAGGACCTCGTAAAATCATCTTGAAATCATTCCCTAGCTAAGGAAGCATAGGCCTAGAGAAAAGAAAGAAGGAAGTTGCTTACACAAGGCCAAACAGCTAACAAGTGCCAGAAACAAAATCCAAGCTCTGTTCTTTTACCTAAGGGCATCAACAGACAGCATGCCATCATAGAAATACAAATGGCATTATTCCACTGGGAAGTTTCTTAGTCAAATCCACAAGATCTTTTGATATAACAGTGAAATCATAATCACAGACTACAGATTTTGAAGCACTTAAAAATAATTATATTCCTGAAGTCTTCTTTAATATAATCCAAATTCAGCAGAAAATGGACATTTTATTGAGATTCATAGCATGTGGTCTGAGCCAGAGTCCTGGCAGAAGGAAAACCAAGTTTGGATTTTGAGCATAGTTCTTACTACTGACTGAGGACATGACCCACCTTATGAAAATATGAAAACAAGTTACAAATTAGATGGGTGAGAGAATAATGCTGTGGATGGATTCTCACTTAACTCAAATAAGGGGGAAAACGGTGAAAGTATCCAAATAAGATGATTTCAACAGAAGATAGAAAGAACATAGCCAAATGACATTGAACAAGTCACTTAACCTCTAGAGATGCCAATAGTATCATCTATAAAATGTTGACCAGATAATCTCTAGTGTCAGTTTCAACTCCACGTTATTTGATGCTAAGGGTAGCCCTAATCTATAAGAGTACCAGGGAAGGCTCTGAATAACATGAGACTTTTATAAACAATGCAAAAAACAAAATGTAGATTTGTATTGTCAAAGTTAGTTGACAGAATAAAGCAATGAGGAAAGATAGAATTATGGACATACAACAGAAAACAAACAAACAAACAAAAACACGTACCCAGCTTCTTTTGTGTCTTTTTGTTTCTTCATCAAGAAGAAACATTCAGACTGGAAAGGACAGACTTAATATTGTTAAGAGGAAACAATTATAAAAGAAGTGAAAAGATAGTAAGAGAAAACATGATTTTTATTTTACTTTTTTGGTTCCCAAACTGTGATTCCTTTGGTGCAGGTAGCGAGTTCTCTATTTTATTAATGAAGCTTCACAGCTGCAGAGAGATGGCTGAAGTAGAGAGAGGTTGAATGACTCATATGATCTGTCCAGGATAAATACAGCCAGAATGTGTCAGAGGTGGGACTGAAAAAAGGTCTTCCTGACTTAAAAGGCCAGCTCTCTATTCACTACATCAAGGTGTCTGTTAACACATTATTGTGTGTTGTTTATAGCAATATGCATAACAAAAATAAGACTATTTAAGCATGGAACAAGGTGGATTTTCCTTTTCCCAAATGACCAAAAGAGATTTCCTGTAAACTTCCTTCTTGTTTCTAGTTTTAGTATTAATTCAGATGTTGATAAAGATGCTAAAACATTGTGAATGCTTTATAAGAACGCTCTATATTTGTAGGAGTACCTAGGGAATACCCTAGCAAGACTTTATTTAGCATCCTTTCACAGTTTCATAGGCACCTCTGTTCTTTAGAGCTAGTTCAGAAGGAAAGACAAGCCAGTGTGAGATATTTCAGGGGAATTCAAAGAAGAGAGCCAATTTGATATTAATGCAAACTGTAGGAAGACACAAAGTAGGATGATACAAATGAAGGACTTTCTAGCTACTGTTGCTATTGTGTTTATTCAACACAAAGTAAAAGGCAGATTTAGTAATTATGCCCTTAATTTGATCAATGGAGAAAGCCAATCAAGATAATTGGTGCTGTCCTTGACTCTTCCTTTTCCCTCACATTCAATCAGTCAGCAAGTCCTCTGGATTTCACAACTCCTGCTCCCAACTATCCTTTTACTCTCTACTCCCAAGGCCCCCATGTTGCCTATTTCAATGGCCTCCTAACAGGTCTCCCTGACTCAAGGAAGTTGTGCCAGTATAAAATTTGGCCCCCAAATGGTAAATTATCATAATATTATGGGAAACATGTGGCCTTCACAGTTCATTATAGAGATGATTTTATCTAAGGGTGGGGTATCAGAGGACTAACTTGATTTTGTCTTTGTAGCCCTAGAACACAGAAAGGCTAAGTAAACCAAATTAGAGATATCAATGTGTCAGTTTGTCCCTTTTCATTTGGATGCAATAATTTCTGAGTGAGTGGCATGAGGCAAGTGTAAGGGGAGGGTGAATTTCCATCCCCAGCAGAACCCCAGCTGTGCTCATGTTCACTAAGACCCAGAGCAAGAGAGCAAAGTATCTCCCTACCCCCCCCACCCCCAGGCACTTGGAAAACAAGCATCAATTTAATTCATGTTAAGTAACAGCAAGAACTGCCACAGAATCTGCTCATCTCCTTCCTTTCATGCTGCCAGCCTGTGTCCTTAAAGCACATGGAACAAGGAGCACACTGTCTCCCCTCCAGCCTGAAGGAGACCATCATGAATTTCAGCTCTGGCCTCCCTTCACCTGAAAAGATGCTTCCATTAGGGATTAGAGTTAATGGGATGCTAAGAGCCCTGCTGAGTAACCACTCAGAGGACTATCCCACATGAGGATACATAAGAGTATATTATGTTTGCTTTCAGAGTTGGGGATAGCTCATGCTAATGTCACCAGGTATTATCAGATCATAAGACCACAGAACTGGAGCTGGAAGAGAGAACAGAAACCCACTATTCCAATTCTCTCATTTTACAAATGAAGAAACTGAAGCCCATGACCCAAGGTCACATGGGGAGTAAGCATCAGTCAGTCAATTTTCAGTTGACTTTGATCAGTCAGTATTTTATTAAGCACTTAATACAGATGCCAGGCACTGCACTAAGCAATAGAGATAGAAAAAATAGGGCAAAAATGTAATGCCTATGCCTCAAGTAGCTCACATTCTAATAGTGGAGAGTTCTAATAATGTAGATAACAAGACTAACAACTATGTACATACAAAATAAATACAGTGTGAATGGAAGGTCATCTCAGAGGGAAGGAGATAGCAGTGAAAAACCCTTCTGCAACAGGTAGGATCTAAACTGAGTCTTAAAGGATTCCAAGGGGTAGAGGTGAGGAGAGGGTGCAATTTGGGCACAGAGAAGTCAAAGGGCACACAGTTTAGAGATGGAGTTTTATGTTTGAGGAACAGGAAGAGGGTTGGTGTTATTAGATCATAGAGAATGTGAAGAGGAGTAAAGTTTTTAAAAATTGGAAAAATAGGAAGGGGACAGGTTGTGAAGGGCCTTAAAACACAAAAATGAGATTTTTATATTTGATTTTGGAAGTAACAAGGAGCCACTGGAATTTGTTGAGCAGGGGGATGACATGATCAGACCTGTGCTTTAGAAAGATCACCTTGGCAAAATCTGAACCTAGGTCCACATCTATATTTTTCCACATTTCTAAAGCTACCAGATACTAGAGAAGCAGTAAGTATAGTGGGAAGAACTCTGGATTTGAAGTTCAGAAAAGCTGGGTTCACATCTTGACTCCAGCTAGGTAGTGACTTACTAATAGAGTTTCATTTCCCTTTTTCATAAAATGAAAATGATCCTTCCTCACAGGGTTATTGTGAAATTTTAATGAGACAATGTAAGTCAAGCACTTTGCAAAACTAAAAACCCAGGATAAATGCCATCGAGGATTGCTAAGACTGATGCCTGAATATCACCTTGGACATGACAAAACTCAGAGGAAGAACTCTGTTCACAGTAGACTTCACTATTCCAGAAGTAGCCAATAAAAAGCAAAGCTTGGGTGTTAAAAAGAGAAAAAGTGTGTGAAGAGTCTGTGAATAGTCCTTAAAGAGAAAAGAGTTTGGCATCATAGGATTTGGAATTGGAGGGGACCTCAGAGAGCATCTAGTCTCACCCTCTCATTTTACCAATAAAGTTATTGAGAACTAGAAAAAGCAAACACCTTGTTCCTGGTCACAAAGTTAGTTAAGTAGAAAAGTTGGCATTCTGTCCCTCTCACTCCAAATTCAGAGTTCCTTTTATTACAATTGTGGTAAAGGAATAGTATGTCCTTATCCTGGAAAAGAGACTGAAGACTGTGTTCAGATATATAAATGGATGTGCTATTGGAAAGGCAGACATGATGTATTGGGGATGGTAGAAGGAACAGAATAGTGGACTAGGAATTATAAAACTTGGGTTTATTAAGTCTTAGCCCTGACATCAGCTGCAAGTCACTCTCTAAGCCCTAGTTTCCCCACCTGTAAAATGGCGATAATACTCTTCCAAACAACTTCACTGGGCTATGGTGAGGAAAGTTTTACTAAACTTAAAGGATTAAACTAGATGAAATCTAAGGCTCCCTCCAGCTTGAGTTCATCCTCCATGATGCACTCCCAATGTTGTCTACCCAGAAACCTTTTCATCCTGGAACGCCAGCCCTGGAAATCACAAACTGGAAGTATCTTCTGAGCCTCTGGTCCTGGTAGCCTCTCCCTCTAATTTGGATGGCTTCTCCTAGAATCTCCATTTAATGAGGGGGCCCAGGCCAGCCATGTGTCATTTCTCTGCAGGCTGCACTCCCAACTTCCTCTACTTCATCTTTTATGTTTTATCCTCCCATATTGGAATGTAAGCTCTTTGAGTGCAGGGACTATCTTTCTTTCTGTTCATATTTATATCCCCAGTGTTTAAAATCATGCCTGGTACATAGTAAAGACTTAATAAACATTTGTTCACTGACTGACAATTCCTGAAGAGTACAAAGGAATAGCAGAAAGTATGCAGGACCTGGAGCTTGAAGAGTTGGATTTGAATCCCAATTCAGATACTTATTAGCTACTGGACTATGGGTAAGTCACTTAACCTTTCAAAGCCACAGTCGCTTCATCCATAAAATGGGCACAATGATACTTATATCTGGGGAAAGCACTTTGTAAACTTGAAAGTAAAATATAAATTGAAGTTGTTATTCTATGATCATAGAAAAGAAGATAAAAGAAAGTAAATCTTGAACATTTAGCTGTTCTCAATGTTGGCTTTCAATTACTTGTTACCTTGGGGGTCACATCCAAACTCATCAGCCTCTCAATCAATGAATCCATCAACAAGCATTATTAAGTGCCAGGCACTGAGCTAAGCAAAAAGAAAATAAAAACAAGTCCTGCCCTCAAGGAGCTTATATTCCATGGGGGAAAATCTCATGTTTATAAATAGGTAGTAATCTCACTCCAATTACTTCTCTAATTTTGTCTCCTCTCGATACCACTTTGTTCCAATTACGCCGGCAGAATTTCCAGTCCCTTTGAATGTGCTGCTTCTTATTCCTGTCATCTCCCTCACCCTAAGTTTCCATCTGTGAAAATCCTCACCATCTTTAAAGGCCCAATTCAAATACCACCTTTTCCATGAAGTCTTCCCTGATATAGCTGTCTGAAAATGACCTGTCTCTCTCCATTGCATTCACGTCCCATTCTTGTATAAAGCCAGCACATTTCACTTGTGAATTACATTTATTTGTGTATATGACTTAAACTTTTCACTATTCTATGCTCCTTGTGGTCATCTGTGACTTGTTCAACTTCACATCTCCCTAAGGGCCTAACAAGTGCTTCATGCAAAATAGGGCTCAACTGCTCACTGAACAAAGAAATGAAGGAATGGATGAACGCCTGCAGTTTGGGAGAAATTACAATAATGAAGTCAGAACTGAATGGCTAGAAATTTTGAAGCGTGGAGAACTCTCACCCCTGTCATACAGGTCTCCTTGCTGTTCCTCTGACAAGACACTCCCTCCATATCTTGCCACTGGAACCAGATGGCTCCAGAGGAGAGAATGAGGCTGGTGACTTTGCACAACCCTGCCTTACTTAAATCCAATTCTCTTTTAAGTCATGACATCACTTTCCTGATGTTTAAAATCTTTAGAATCATGCCTGGTACAGAGTAAGGACTTAATAAATTTTTGTTCACTGAGTGACAATTCCTGAAGGGTACCAAGGAATAGTAGAAAATATGCAAGTCTTGGAGCTTGGAGAGTTGGATGTGAATCCCAATTCAGATCCTTATTAGCTACTGGACCATGGGTAAGTCACTTAACCTTTCAAAGCCACAGTTGCTTCATCCATAAAATGGGCACAATGATACTTGTATCTGGGGAAAGTGCTTGGCAAACTTGAAAGTAAAGTACAAATGGAAGTTGTTATCCTATGATCCTAGAAAAGAAGATAGAAAGAAAGTAAATCTTGAACATTTAGCTTTTGCTGTCAGGGACTATGTCTTATCTAAGCTTTGCATATTCCCTAGTACCTAGCACAGTGTTCAGCATGGAGAAAATGCTTAATTCAGTTAATTACACTGAATTTACACAGGTTATAGAACTATGGGTTATAGGCCCCCAAAATGATTTATTTCCAGGGCACTTACACACTCTGTTCCTAATCTACAGAGGAACTTTAATACCTCTCTGCCATTTTACCTACATGGTTTACTGGTCATAAGAGGAACTAGGAAAAATATGGGTGGCTCACACCCAGCTTCACTATTGTAGAGGATAGAGAAGCCAAACAGCATATCCTCCTGACACAGATTCTTTTCACATCTGTAGGGCATCATATTACTACTTCAGTGAATCCATTAGTATGGATACTGTTTCCACTAATGCCAATCACATTTCATCAGCACCTTACCATTAAATTAAATAAACATGGTTTTAGCACCTACTATATGCAAGGCATCATGCTTTTGCCAAGTAATTTAAGACAAAAACAAAACAGTCCTTACTCTCAGGAAGCTTACATTCTACTTAAATCCTTGTTGTGTGTGGTTTTTGTCCTTCCATTAAGCCTTCCTAGAATGCACCCAATTCACTTTAGGCCTTCCTCCAGCTTAATTATTTTGTGGATAACAACACACAGCCTGGGTTGTCTCTTTGTCATCCCTTATGCTTGTTACATGACTGGCCCACTTTTCCCCCAATCATACATAACCTTGATGATGGCTTTTGTGCATTTCTCACTCGCACATCATCATCGGTAATACGCTGTAGCCTACTTACACCCACAAGGTTTGTTTTGTTCACTCTTTGGGTCACCCACAATCATGATTCTTCTGAGATTGTAGTGCTCCACAACTCACAGTTAGATAGCATCAATGATATACAATTTGTGTTGAAGAAAGGTTTTTATGTCAGGGAGCAGCTGCAGATTATTGAAAGCACCGGTCAATTTCCTAAAGCAATCCAGCCTACTCTCTTCCTCATATTCAATTCTGGACCCAGTTCATTGCCCATCTTGTAGTACTTGTCCTAGATATATTTACTCATAGTCTAATACAAATTAAATGGGCTAACCCTATTTATTGAGGTCTCATTCTGGGAAATGTAGAGTAGGAGAACCTTGACTAACTGGAATGCTTGGGGGATGGGTGTTATGCAACGGTGAAATTTCTAATTTGCTGGCTCTCAGAAAAACACTTTTGTTCAAACCTTCACAGTTGCTCTGCCTTTATACTATTCTTTATGTCTTCCTAAAAAATAGTCTTCCATAACCACAATGAGCCATTAAGGGGTCTTTAAATCTTTGAAGTGAGGATTCATGGAATCTTGGGGCTGGAAAGGGACAGAGAAACCATCTAGTTCAACCCCTACCTGAGCAAAAATCCCAGCTGTACCATTATCAAATGGTCATCTAGTTTTTACTTTAGAAACTCTACCTCCTGATGCAGAGCATTCAACTTTAGGAATCTAATTGTTAGGAAGTTTTTCCAGACACCAAGCTCAAATTTGCCACCTGACACCATCTACTCACTGCTCCAAGTTCTGTCCTTGGGGGTCAAGCAGAAGCATGAACCATTTCTGACATAGCATTCCTTCAAATATTTGAACACAACTGTCACATCTGCCCTCCTCAATCCTCTCCTTCCCAAATTTCCCCTTCTCTAGGGTAAATGGTCCCCTTCCCAAATGGAATAATTTAGATGCATGTCACTATTCTGATTGCTCTCCTCTTAGCACTCTCAGCTAATGAATGACTTTCCTAAGATGTGGTTTCCTTAATTGAATATACTACTCCAGATTTGCTCTGAGGCACAGCACAAAATCTATGACCACCTTACTCTCAGGCACTATATGTCCTTCTTATTTCAGCATAATTAGCTTTCTTGGCTACTATGTCAACCAAGATGTATGGACGTAAATACCCCACTCAGCTCTCAAACTGATCTTCCCAAATAATATATCTGACCACATTGCTATAACCCCTCTATTCAATAAATTCAATTGGCTCCTCATCACTTCTAGTATCAAATATAAAAACCTTTGTTTAGCTTTTAAAACCCTTCCAAATCGGGCCCCTTCCTAACTTTCCAGTCTTCTTACTCCCTCATGTTGTCTCATCCATTAGATTGTAAGGTTCTTATAAGCAAGAACAGTCTTTCGCCTTTCTTTGCATTTCCAGTGCTTAGCAGCACCTAGCCCATGATAGGTGCTTAATAAATGCTTGATGACTTGACTAGACATATAGAGAGCTTGTAGACCCCTAAAATCCTCAGATCTTTTTCAGACAAACTGCTCGAGTTCTGCCTTTCATCTGGTACCTATAAATATGATTTCTGGAACCTAATTTGTTATACTCATTCTTATTAAAATTTGTCTTATTAAACCTAACTCAAAGTTCCAGCCTATCAAATTCTCTTTGGATCTATACTTTGATCCTGTGCATTAATTCTTCCTCTGACCTATACTTCAAAGTAGGAATTCAACTTCTTCTACCTAGCCCCAGGTGGAAGAATTAGAAGAAATGGGGAACAGTCTACAGAGAGGCAGATGGAAGGCTCCAGGCAAGGAAAAAGAAAGGAAATGTTGCAGAATGGAAAAAGAGCTGGCCTTGGAGTCTGAGAGATTTGGACAATCCTGGGTGGATGACCTTGAGCAAGTTATTTTACCTTTCAAAACCCTAAGCAACTTTCTAAGGTTACAAGTTGTAGAAAAGCAACCGGTTTAAACTGAGAGAGAGTTCTGTACCAGGACTCCCCTTCACAGAACAAAGCATAGGTTTCATTAAATAAATGAATGAATGAATGAATGAATGAATGAATGTGTAAGAAGGAAGAGAATGGATTCTCCATTACTGGATTATCTTCAAGCAGAGGCTAAATTATCACTTGGGATGCTGAAGAGGAGCTTGTTGGACATGGGTAGTTAGAACTACATGTTTTTCTTTCTGAACTGGTGATTCCTATTTAAGAGATTTTAAAAAGGTGGGGGGCAGGGAGGGAGGCATTGAGCAGAAAAGAATCATTGAAAGTTATGTCTCTTTTGTTTATTATTTTGTAAAAAAAAAACAACACAACACATTTACTTAGCAGAGCAAAAAGTAGCTTAAAGTCTGCCCCAGATGACAGTACTTATTAATCAATGAGCATATACTGTCTACTATCTACTATATGTCAAGCACCCAACTATGAGGGGCATGAAAGTTTCAATGAAGAATAAGGCATGATTTATGTTCTTAAGGAGTTTCCATCCTAATTAGAAAGACCAAATTATTCTACATGAAAAAATCAAAGAAAAAATAAATATAAAATGTGTAGTGCTGTCTAAAAGTCAGACAATAAGCACATACTAAGTGCCTATGTGCCAGACACTGTGCTAAGCTCTAGAAATACAAAGAAAAGCAAAAGATAGCCCCTGCCTTCAAGAAGCTCACACTCTAATAGGGAAGACATCAAGCAAGCATACTACATACAATCTACATACAAGATAAATAGGAAATAATTGCCTGAGGGAAGGCACTAGAGTTAAGAAGGATGGAAGAAGGTTTCCTATAGAAGGTGGGACTTGAAGGAAGCCAGGAAGTACAGAGGCAGAAGAATAGGAGGGCAGAAGAAAATATAGGCTGTGGAAGGGCAAAGCTAAAGGAGATAGAGATTAAAGTATGAAGAGATATAGGAGGAGAAAATTGTCATTTTGGCCATCAAATATTCTGAATTAGAGGATTAGAAGTCTAGAAGCAAAAGAGACCATTGAGGCCATCTAGTGTGTACACACACACACACACACACACACACACACACACACACACATACACACCTCTCTCATTTTGCAAATGAGGGAACTAAGGCCCAGAAAAGTTAAATGACTTATGACTTGCCCAAAGGTCATGCAGGCAGATTTTGAACCCAGATCCTCTGACTATAAAATCAGTGTTCTTTTCTCTACATCATGCTGTAGGAAGAGGGAATGTACTCACCTTTCGACTTCAATGAATGAGCATGGAATCAATGGGGAATCTTGTTAACACTTTCTTTCTTAGACTCATGAATCCCCCAACTGAGGAAAAAACAGTAAGGTGGTGAATGATAGGTAGAACTCGAACTTTACAGCCCTTCTGGGCCCAAGACTATTAGAGATCAAGTATACCCAAGAGATGCATTGTACATCAAGTCTGTAGGGACTTCTGAGTCCCAGAGGCAAAGGCTTATTAGAGTTAATGCTGGCCCAAAATACAGGTACCAATGTGATGATTATTTTTATTATCAGATAACACTCACTGAATGGAAATTCCTTGTATTCTGTGAAATAAAGATATACTGATATATAGTCTAATACTAAATTATTCATCATTAAATTTTTATTATGTATGTAAATGTAAATATGACATGCCCAGGTATTGAAATGCTATTCAACTAGATATTTAAGCATCTACTCAATTCAAAAAAAAAAAGTACTCAGGGGAAAAAAAATCTACTTATTTAATAGCTTTCTAAAAATGAGACTTTTATAGTCCAAACTAATAAAGACAAAGAGGTTTGCTTGGAGTAGTTAGATGTGTAGTTTCCTTTGCAAATTTTCTCATCAGTCTTTATGTCTGGGATAATGCAAGTAACTACTGAATAGGTTCAATTACATAAAGCTAACCTTCCTCAACCAAAGCACAACAGAAACCTAGACTGAAATGGTTCTAGCCATATCTTCTGTACCCTTAAAATATGAAAAAGAAATGGGAAAAGGAGGGGGAGTTCTAATTCCAAGTTTGGGGTATGACAAATTAGATTCCAAAATTCAGTGTTATTTTCTTAATCCTCATCCTTCTTGACCTCCGGAGCATTTGACACCATTGACCATTTCCACCTCATCCCAACCCCTCCTAGATCCTCTCTTTCTGGATTTTAGTGACAATGTCCTTTCCTGATTCTCCTCCTACATGTCCAAATGTATCTCCTCCTTTGCTGCAGGAGCCTCACCTACACCCACGATCTATGTGTGGATTTACCCCATGGCTCTGTCCTGGGACTCACTTCTCTTTTGTGCATTTAATCTCTCTCTCTCTCTTTCGTTGTGATCTCACCAGCTCCCATATGCTCAGCAATCATTTCTTCTCGGAGAGCTCCAGAATCTTCATATCTATATCCTTACCTCTCTCCTACACTCCAGTTAACAAGTTATTTCATGATCTTAATCTGGACGGCCCAGAGACATCTCAAAATCAATGTACCAAAGATGGAATTCCATTTTCTCCAAACCTACCCCTCCCACTTCCTAACTTCTCAAGTTTTGTCCAGGGAAACACTGTCCTTCCACTCACTTAAGTTCCTAACCTCAAAATCATCCTTGACTCTTCACTTGTCTTCAACCTTTATATCCAATGACTTACCCAATCTTATCAGTTCTATCTCTACAGTATAGTTCTCATCTCTTCCCTTGTCTCCATACATAACTACTACTATCCTAGAGAGGCTTTATTCCTTCTCTACTTGCCTACTGCAACACTTTCCTAATTGCCTCTAGATCCTTCTAATACAATATCTACACATTTGTTGATATTCCTAAAGAACAGTTCTGACTACCTCACTCTTCTATTCATAAATCTCCATAAATTGCTGCCTTTAGGGCTAAATACAAACTCCACTGTTTGGCATTTTTAGCCCTTTGAAACCTGTCCCTGACCTCCAAAGTCAAAGTTTGGTAGAACAATGGATAGAATGGTTGTCCCTGGGGTCAAGAAGATCTGAATTCAAATCTGGTTTCAGATATTTACTAGCTGAGCAAGTCACTTCACTTCCATCTGCCTCAAATTTTTCAACTGTAAAATGGGAATATTAATAATAGCACCTACCTCACAGAATTGATATGAGATCAAATAAACTATTTATAAAGTGCTTAGCACAGTGCTTGGCACAGAGTAGGCACTTAAAAAATACTTGTTCCCTTACCTCCCAACTCCCAGACTAATTTCACATTCCTCCTCCTCCTCCTCCTCTTCCACACTACATTCCATCCAGCTTATCCTGCTTGCTGTTCCCCATGTACCACGTCATGTCCCACCTCCTTTCTTTTGCACAGGCTGTACCCTATGCCTAAAATATTCTTCTTCCTCAATTCCTCTGTCTCTTGGAACCATCATCTCCCTTTAGGGTTTGGTTCGTGCCATCTCCTATACCAGGTCTTTTCTTCTTCTTCCCTGCCCCCATTATTACCGCACCCCTGCCACAAAATAATAATAATAAAAAAACCATTGTACTTATGTATTTCACATATAATCTGTGTTCACTTACCTATGTACAAATTGGTACACACTAGAAAAATGAAAACTCCTTGAGTTCAGGGACCCTAAGTACCTCGAACTTAGTAGGTCTCTGATAATTGCTAAACAGTATCCTGATGACAGACAGAATAACCTCCTCCTTTGTTATCAGAGTAGACACAATCTCATGGGAGTGGTTTTCTTTTTATATCAGTCAGGATTGTCTGATGAGGCATACTTTAAAAAAAATGTTTTACTATTTATGACACTCATAATAAAATGAAAATTAGTGAAAAAAAATGTCTCTTGCCTATAAAATTTATTGACAAACATAATTAGGACCTCTGTCCTCATAAATCCAAAGTGCTCATTTTCTCTTCCATTCCAACTTGCTCCTTAAGTCTTTCTGGACATAAGCATTTTGTTGTCTATGTAACTCACAGGGAATGTGGCAGAGGCTGAGGACAGATATACAGACTCCACCAGCTTAGGCAGATGGCTTGCTTTCTGCAATGAGCTTGACCCTACTGAGGAAGCCCACACATGACCTTGGGAAGAAGCTTGTTTCTGTGTCCCCAAGTGACTGTGGCCTTGAAGGAACAATGGCTTTCACTTATCCCTTTTCAGTTACAAAGTAATTTAAGTAACAACTGACTTTTAGACAAGGCTTGAAAGTTTGTAAAGAGCTTCATGTCTCCATAGAGCCTCACAACTACTCAGAGACAGGTGCTTATGGGAATTATTATTCCCACTTTACAGAGAAGGAAACTGAGGGTCAGAAAGGTTAAGCAGCTTGTTCAGGGTCATAAAATTCAATTTATTTTAGTAAACGTGTAAGATCCTAGGTGCCAAACACTTGGCACACAAACAAAAACTAAACTGCAGGTACTCTCAGGCTTACATACTGAGGGGCTATGACCTGTACACAGACAAGTAAATACTAGATAGCTAGATATACATATAAGTGTATATAGGTATAGAGGATATTTTATAGGTATAAATATAGAATAGACACAGATTTGGCTATATGTATATACATACACAAAATTTATATGTGCATACACAAAAAATGGGGGAAGGGGCACTAACAACAAGGAGTATAAGGAAAGACCTTTTTGGAGGTGGAACTTTTACTGGTCCCCAGGTAGCCAAGGCTTCCAAAGGGCTGAGGTAAGGAAGAAAAACATTCTTTGCATAGTAGACTGTGTGGAGACGGGGTGGAAATGGGACATGGCATGTTAGGGGGCAAAGCAAGTGCTTTCCAGTTTGTCTGGAAGGTAGAATGTGAGGAGAATTCATGTGAAATAAGCTTTGGAAGGTAGGCTGGAGTCAGGTTGTGAAGGGATTACGTGCTAACCAGAGGCATTTGGATTTTACTGTGTTGTTGTTCAGTCATTTCAGTTCTCCGACTCTTCATAATAACCTCATTTGGGGTTTTCTTGGCAAAGATAATGGAGTGTTTTGCCATTCCCTTTTCCAGCTCATTTTACAGATGAGGAAACTGAAGTAAACAGGGTTAAGGGACTTGACTAGGGTCATACAGCCAGTAAGTGTCTAAGGTTGGATTTGAACTCATGAAGAGAAGTCTTCTTGATTCCAAGCCCAGTGCTCTTTTCATTGTGCCACCTAGCTGCCCCTCCTTTGTGTTTTATATGAAAGGCAATAAGAAGCCCTAGAAGTTTATTGGGCAGGAGTGATGTGACCATCCCTGTCCCTTACACCAATCAATATGGCAACTTTACAGAAGATACATTGGACAGGATAAAGGCTAAATATTGTCAGAAACTAGTATCAAACACAGGTCTTCCTGATACCAAGTACAGAACACTTTCTTCCATACTAAATTGATTTTCCTCCCACCTTACCAGATATGTTATAGTGGGAATTTTTTTGGAGGGGTATGTATTGGACTAATGGCTGCTGAGTCGCTCCCAACTCCAAGATTGTGTGATTCTATGAGGTACGTTGTGCAAGTCCTCACCTTGCAGATAGGGAAATTGAGTTTTAAGTGAAATGACTTGTCCAATGATCAAAGTTAATAAATAATAGAACTATAACTCAAATCCAAGACTGACTCCAAGTCCTGCATTTTTCCCACTATACTACACTTCATCTTTTAGTATGAAGACACTAGCCAACACCAGATAAATTTTTACTAAATATTGGAATGTAATTTATTGAAATATCCTATGTCTATCCTTACCTTTTCCCTGAGTCAGAGGCCAAAGAGCAAATTCAGTCAGTTTTCATGTCTGTGTTATTAATTTCTGTGTTTTTCCCATGCCAAACTGGCAGATTCCACTGAATCACCTCAGGTACAGTATGTTGGGTTTCAGAGGTAGGAGACAGAAGAGTATGTCATCCCTCTAGCCTCTTGGGAGTTCAGCAAATATTTGACTCAGCCTCTCCAACCAGACCTGAATAAATACACTGTGAAGTATATATGAGACCCACAGTTTTTAGAGTTGGAAGGGACTTTGGAGATATCTAATTCAGTGTCATTGTTTCACAGATAAGGAAACTGAGGCCTAGAGTGGGAAAGGGTCTTATCAGTTGTCAGTTTGGGCTGGACCTGTAATTTCATCCATGAGCAGAGTTCCCAGCATGGAGATTCCTTCCACCAATGTGAATCGTAAATCATCTGTAATTTAAAATCTTAGAGAGTTACCTGAGACACAGTGAAGGTAAGGTGACTGACTTGTAGTCATACAGTCAAAATTTGTCAGAGGACAAACTTGTACATAGGTCTTTTTCTGACTCCAAAGGAGACCCTATATCCATGATGTCAACATGCCTTTCAACAAAGGTCATACAAATAGTAAAAAAGCAGAGCCAAGATCTAAACTCAGGACCTTTGACTCCAAATCCAGATCTTTTTACACTGTATCACATAACTGATTTAGTCTCTTTCCTGAAATACATTCCTTCTTCTGCCTTTTCAACTCTAAGATATAAATTCATTTACCTCTAATTTCTTATATTAGTAATGAAGCTTCCTACCTAAAAAGGGGCAATGTGACCAACTATGGAGGATGCTGTCACATAAGATGGCAAAATTCCCTTAGTATAAATGGACCAAACATGAGCCCTCATATAGAGTAGGCCCCTAATAGGTGGTGAATCTGCTGAGCTGTAGGCGACTATATACAAAAATTCACCCAATTCTAACAACGTGAGCTCATTCCGTTACCCAAAATACAGCAGATGAACTACATAGTATGGCAAAAGGCATTGAACACTGGTCAGTCTTAGGCTAGAAGAAGGGATCAGATAGCATAAGTGAGTGAAGTTGCTGTTTCAACCATGATAAATTCCTTGAAGGCCAGGACCATGTCTTACTCACTTTGTATCTCTTACAGCGTCTCACATTTGATAAGGTCTTCCAAATGAATGACCAGTTACATGACTTTGAACAAGTCTCTTCCCTTTGCTATGCCTTGGATTCTCCTGTAAATTAGAGAACTGGAGTTGATGGCCTCCAAATTCCTTTACAGATGTAAAAACAAATAAACCATTTATGTAGTCATGAACACCATTGCCACAATATGTAGTTTCATAAAAGGAGAGATAAGAGTTAATCATAGTTCAGTGTAGTAGGAAAAAACACTAAGATTAATTTCTAGTTCCAATTCTGTCCTTAAACAACTTCGTGGCCTTGGGTGATGCAGGTATCCTCTGTGTCTCAGTTTCCTCATTCTTAGAAATGGGATAGCATCTGCTATAACTATTAGACAAGTTTCAGTTTCATTCAACAAGCATTTGTTAAGTGACTCTATTCCAGGTACAGTATTGTAGTTGATACAAGGGATCCTTAAAGGAATCTGAAATTATCAATTCTAAAGTTTCCTCTAACAGTGGAGATCACACTTCATCCTTGGCTGCCCATTTTATATAATACTTCCTCACAAGGGATCCACCCAATATGCTGGAGGCCTTTCCTTCTCTCTCTTCCCAATCTTCAAGTGAACCAAAAGAACACTCTTCTTGTACAACCATCATCAGCTACCCTGGCCACTTGAACAGTCTCCAGTCATTAAATTCTTTGATGATATCTCTTTTTTGAAATTCATTGTTTATTATATGTCGTACCCTGTCCACACCCATGATGCATCTGTTCATTGACCTCTGTGTGATACTCATCATTAATTCTTTGAAGCCACCAATCATTCATTGGTGATCCATGTCCTGCTGCCACATAGCAACCCAGGTAAAATATCAATCTTGAAAAGACAGACCTTTGCTTTCATGGGAGGCCTAGGATCAGTAAAAAATCTTAGCAATTTCCTGAAAGTAATCCTGAATGTTCTCTGCCTCCTTTTCAACTCTGGACCAAGATCATTGTTTTTCTATATTCTCTTTTCCATACATACTTTTGGAAAAGTTCTATAGGGTTTCTCCCAAAGCATGTTGGAATCTGAGCAGTAGACATTCTTCATCCATTTGGTCTTTCCTGTGTGGAAAAACAAGCCAAAATCCTTTGAGTAATTACAGATCATTAACTATTATAATGTCTTGGGGCTTGAGGAAGTCAACACAAAGTCATCATCAAACAAAAGCATCTGAAGGATTATTTTCAGGGAAAGCTTCCTTGCACTGGTGCTAGGTTATAAAGAAAAGAAAAAAAAATTATCTCTGTCATCTAGGAACTTGTTTTCTACTAAATAAGAATCAGAAGACTCAAAAAAAAAAAACTCTAAAAAAAGGCTACCTTTGATGATCTCCTTGTCAATGGAGTAAAACTCAGAAACTACTCAATGCCCTGGCATCCCCATCCATAAAATGGAGTCAATACCTTCATCTACCTTCTAATACATTCTTATTTTCTTTTCCAAAGTCAGTTGTATCTGTGAAGGTTTTTGAGTCTTTTTGGAGAAGGATTCTGTGGAAATAAAAAAATGTCTCATGGAGAACATTAGGCAAATTTTATGAAAGACAGTATTGTGGAAGAGCAAAAGAAAATAGAAAAGGGAACTTTAAAGAGTTGTCTCTTCTATAATTTTTTAAAACAAAAATTTGCAAATTAATGCAGTGGTTAAGAAACTGAATATCTGGAGACACATGGAGCCAGCAGGAGTGGTGGAAACTTCCATGTGATGGAGTCTGCCAGTGCTCTGAGGTGGTCTGACCTACAACGCTGTCTCTGTTCTCATCCTTGCCTTAGCTTAAAACTATGAAGCAGGGATACTGTGAATCAGGTGATAGGAAACACTAAAATTAATCGATAACTATGAGAGCAGACTGATCTCAGCTGGTAGACTGAGAACTGACTTCACGGGTTCTCAGGTGGAAGAACTCGGAATTTCCCCACACCTAGAAAATGTGTCATATGACAAACATCTAAACACAGTTCTGCATCAACGACTCACACAATTGCCAAGTAATCTCTGTCTGACAGATGATATTCGCTGTGAAATTCAGGCAACAGGTTCCCTGCATAGTCAAGTCTTATCCAAATCACCTTAAAGCTGTCTTTGCCTTCCCAGAGAAGGCAGTAAAATTCTATCATTGAGTCAATTTACAAAATAAGTGTTGATATGTGGACATAGAAAGGAATCCTGAAACATAAAAACCTGAACATAAGAAATCCTTTAAACTGTTAACATAAGGGAGATTAAACCCCCATAAGCAAATGGATTTGTGACCTCAATGATGTAGATATACCCTCCAGTGATACAAATTGCCACCCGTCTATGGCTGCCCATCTTGTGTAACTCTTAATCATGTACTACCAGAAGTTTGCCTAAGTGGGTCCACCTCATGTGCTGGAAGCTTTCCTTGCTTTCTCCTGACATCGAAATTATATAAATTCTTCAGTTTCACATTTCACTGTCCACTCTTGCCATATGAACACTATTTTCTTTTTAATTGCATACTTCCTTGCTAATATTACAGGATCTTTGATTTAGAACTTAAGAGTTTAAAAATCAAGTCCAACCCTCTCATTTTATAGATGAAGAAACTGAGACCCATAGAAAGGAAGTCATTTGCAAACTGTGACATAGCTAGTAAGTGACTGGGGTAGAATTTGAACCCTGATCTTCCTGACTTGATGTCTAGCACTTTATTCACTACAAATAAACTCTTTAAGCAATAAGAGGTGGTGTCTTCTGTGCCACTTTTCACAAGCAATTCAACATCAGTTACATGCATCAGCTTCTTTACACCCACCATCTATGTTTCCATTGCCCTTTGAAGCACCTGTAATTATGATTCTTTCAAAAGAATGGTGCTTTGTAACTCAGTCATATATCACCATTCAAGTAGCTGACAAGGATATATTAATAGGCACTTACTGTGAGCCAAGCACTGTTCTAAGCATTAGGTACAAAGAAAAGCAAAAACACAGTCCCTGCCCTCAAAGTGCTCATATTCTAATGGAGAAGACAATATACAAATAGCAACATACATAAGAGACATTTGTATAGTATAAACGCAAGGTAATCTCAAAGGCACTACCAGTAGTGGTGTTAGGACAGACCAGGAAAGTCCTCATGCAGAAGGTGTGATTTGAGCCAAGTCTTAAAGGATGCCATGGAAATAGAGGCAGAAGTTAGGAGAGAGAGCATCGGGAACAGTTAATGAAAAGTTACAGAGACAGAGAATGAAGGATCAGGTGTGAAGAGCAAAAAGTAGGTCAGTATAGCTAGATTGCATAGTATATGGAAGGTATAAAGTGTGAGAAGATGAATAGTAGGAATGAACAAGGCTGTGAAGGGCTTTAAATGTCAAACAAAGGAGATTATATCTGATCCTAGAGGTAATGGGAAGTCACTGGGATTTACTGAGGAAGAGAATGACATAGCCAGACCTACACTTTAGGAAAATCATCTTGGCAGTTGTGTGCAGGATGAATTGGGTTAGAGAGAGATGAGGCAGGGAGATCAATTTGAAGGGTTTTGTAATGGTCAAGGAGAAAGATGATGATGATGAGTGATAGGATGGCGGTTATGGGAATGGGAAAAGGGGAGGTATTCAAGAGATATTGTAAATATATAAATTATGAGATTTGACCTCAAATGGAATTTGTACAATGAGTGCAGATAAGAAGTTTGGGATGACATTGAGATTGTGAGCCAGAATAACTGGGGGGATGGTGATGCCTTCAAAAGTAATAGAAAAGTTGGAAAGAATGGAAAAAAAAAGAAAAGGGAAGGGAGGGAGAAAATAATGAATTCCAAAAAGGACATTTAACATTTGATCCTAGAAATAATAGAAAGTCAATGGAGTTTATTGAATAAGGAGGGTGACATGTTTACAACTTAAAGAAAGTCATTTTGACACCTAAGTGGAAGATGAAATAGAGTGGGAAGAAGAAGAATCAGCAAGAACAATTAGAAGGCAATGAGGCTGCTTACCATCTTCTTAGGATGCTTTACCACAAGTGCCTTGTTGACCACAATAGTCTGCATATCTCATGGTTCCCTCAGCTATACCTAGTATAATCATTTCTGTCACAGCTTTTTTTTTTTAAATCACCACCATAAGTCAATCAACAAGCATTTATTAAGTCCTTATTATGTGCTAAACACTGTGCCGAGTGCTGGGAATACAAATACAAGCAAAAAGAAAAACAGTCCCTGCCCTCAAGGATCTTACATTCTAATGGGCAAAATACATACAAAGGAAACTGGGGAGGGAGAGATGGTTGGGAGGAGAGAAAGAAACCAGCTGGGGACAAGGTGGTCATGATGGAGAAGTTTAGAAGAGTGAAGTCTGGTAGGAAAGGAAGTGATAGATGGCCTGGGCACCCTCATTAATGGGAACTTCTGAGAAAACCTCTATCCTCCAACCAGAGGGAAAGGCCTTAGGAGTAGAGGGTACTTTCAAGGTGTGTAAACATGTTTGCAATTTCCGTGTTCTTGACCCATTCAAGTTAGCAAGCATTTATTAAGCACCTCCTATGTGCCAGGCATTATGCAAGTGCTAATCATAACAGTTATTTAATTCTTGGTTCCAGTTTTGGCCCTAACCTCAGCCAGGACACCCTCCTAGCACCTTATTCTCCAGTTACAGCACTTTCCACTTCCTTTCTGTTATTGCTGCTTAAATACCTCCCTGGGCTGGGACACTTTGATTTCACACTTGCCAGAGCCAATTTAACAGTATCCGATTTCTAAGATTCTCTTCACTGGTTCTTCATCTGTGTATGTGACAGAAAAGAATCCTCTTCTTTCGTGTTTCTGTGTCCATAGGAAGTTCGATATTTTCAGTGCCTCCAAATACTCCCAAATGTTATTTGATTTTTTTTTTCAGATGCTTCTTTGCTCAGTTTGTCCACAATTATTTAAGTAGGATCTTTTCCTATTAAAACCTTGGCCCTTTGGGGTGGAGGCTATCAGCTTACCATCTAATTTGTGTTCTTTCAGTTCCCAGACCATTCAGCCCTGGCAGCACCTTTGACAAATGCAATTCTAAATCTTGCTCTTCCACCAATCGATGGCATCTATTTAGTTATGCAGTCTACAACCTGTCCAAAATGAGTCCGATATTCAGTCAGATTTTTCTTACTTGTAGCCCAGCTTAGCCCTCCAGTAAATATTTTGCAATTAAAAAAAAATGAGGCCAAAAAGCTAAAGAGCAATATAAATACTACTTATTGCTATTATTATGATCTCCACTCATACAGATCATTATTCAGCAAGTTAACCCCTTCACTCCTACTTCCCAGCTAGTGCCTTGCCTCAGAGATTACCTTCCATTTACATTTATGATATTTAAAAAGTTTGAGAGACATAATTTCTGGGGAATTAATCATTTTATTAATAATGCTAGCATTTTATTAATCAATGAGGTCAGTGGCACTCTCAAATGTGAAAGACCCCTCATGGCGGTTGACTCACAGTTTACAAGCCCTTGGAAGAGTGGGTATTGCTGAGGGTGGTAATCAACTATTGGTTAACAATGAGGGAAGGACTATTATAATGAGAAGTGGGCTCACTCTAATGAGAGAGTGAAAGTGACTTCATGTCATTCTTGGACAAAGACACTATCTCTACATCCAGACCACCCCCAGCCTTGGTCAATCCTAGACAGCCTACCTCCACCCAAAATTGTTTGAATGGAACATGGTGGGCAGAAATTTCACCTTGGATAAGATTCCTTATAAGGTTGAGTGGGGTCTGCCCATAATTGAGGTGAAAGTTAATTCTACCTTCAGAAACTGAGCTTTTGAAATGAGGACTTTAGAAAAGGCAGGGTGGAGAACTCTGGATCTCCCCAAATCAGTGCTTATTAATAATCATTTCTCTCACAGTGGATATCTCCTATATGTACAGTTATTTGAATGTTATTTCCCCCATGAGAATGTGAGCTTCTTGAGGGCAAGTACCATGTTTTAGAGTTTCTTTGAATGGCCTGTGCTTAGCACAGTGCCTGGCACATATAAGAACTTAATAAATATTTGTTGACTGACAAATACTTGTTGGCTGACTTTAAGTTTTAGAAGTTCTTTATATATGTTAGTTCATTTGCTTTAAAGCATTGGTGTGGTAAGCACTCGATAGCCCCTAGATCTTGGAGTCAGGAAGACATGGGTTAAAATCCTGCTTCAGACATTTACTAGTTTTTTTGACTCCTGGTACCTCCTTTAAACTTATCTAGGCCTCAGTCTTATCAGGTGTTAAAGGAGGTGATTGGATTAGAGCTCCAAGGTCTTTTCCTGCTCTCAATCTATTATCTTATGCTTTTAAGCCATACAGCATCACTAGAAGAATGTTCATACTTTGAAAAAAAAATAGATTTTTGCAATAATGAGATAGGATAGCCATGATGATGGTGATGAGATCTTCAATTAAATATAAGTATAAGATGACCTAGGACCCCCACTAAAGTCCTCCTCTAATGTTGTTCATGATGTCAAGTTGACCCCGGGTTTTTGAAAGCAACACAAGCATAGTTTAAGTTCTATCAGGTCCTAACAATCTGAAAAGGCTTTGAATATGACCATAGAAAATAGACTATATCCTCTCTTTCACCCAAGGAGGGGAAGTGGGTCATAAGTAAACATTTATATAGCACCTACTATATGCTGGGCACTATGTTAGGAGCTTTTTTTTTTTTTAAAGATATTATTTCCTCTTATCTTTACAATAACCCTGAGAGGTATGGGCTGTTATTATCCCTATTTTACATTTGAGGAAACTGAGGCAAACAGAGGTTGCGACTTGCCTAGAGTTATACAAATAATAAGTGCCTGAGGCCAAATTTGAACTCATGTCTAATCAGGCAATGGAGTGTTTTGTTCAAGGAAGCAAGGGGGCCTGCAGCCCCCCAATAACAGGCTTCTTTGAACCTAGATCAGTTCTGAGATGACCGAACCACATTTGTAGCTGTTCTAGCAAGGAAGGCTCTGTCCGAGTGTTCTGTTAGTATGGTTTTTGAGAATGCAAGATGACCTCCACTCAATACTTAGGAATCTGGAAGAGAACTCTAGAAGAAGAGGAAACACGCATTAAGTAATCAATAAACACTTGACGACTACACCAACTTCCCTTCTCCCCAACCCCCAAAGACAACAACAACAAAAAGGTGCCTGAACTATACTGCAGTTAAAAATTTAGTGAACCTCTACTCCCATATTTAGTCACTGTTGCCCTGTTTAACTCCAACCCAGAGACCCTAAACTGCACAGAATTTCTCCAATGGTTGGGTGCCCTACTTCAACTTTCACATCCCACCTTCTTCCAGAGGTGAGATAAGTTTTTAGAATGTCCTCAGATGTCTTGACTTTTAACAATTTTTTCCAGTACATATCAATGGAGGCTAGACTAGAGGATATCTAAATTCATTTAAGCTCCCAATCCTATGGAATTTTTTTTGCCAATATTCATACGTGTACACACACACATACACACACAACTAAAAAAATTACTTCTTGTTGATTACTTGATTTTTATTAAAAACTAAAAAAAGAATTTTTGAAGGTACCAGGAAAATCCTTTGCCACAGAAGTCTCACACCATAAGTAAGGGAATATGAAGTATGATAATTAGTGTAAAACTCTTTAAAAAAAAATTAGTTTGCCCAGACATGTGGATTTCACTATTACCTATTTATGGAAAAAATAAATAAAAGGTTGTGCCTTGTCTGGAAAGTTCAGTACTCATCCTGAGAATGCATCATCATTTTTTACGACAATGCCAGTGTCTAATTTATCTGGCAACCAAGAAACTTTGGTTTTCAAATCTCACTTTTGTAATAAGATCCATTAACTAAAGTCCTTCCTTTTTTCATGGCCACCTCTGATAAAATGGAAGTAAGTCTGGCTACCCACTGAATCCAGTATCCCCTACCAATGATAGAAATGAAACAGGAGAATGAAGAGGCATAGAATACAACCCCAGCAAATCACTAAACGAAAACATTCTCCCAAAAGCCCATGTTTAATTGGTTTATATTATTATATCTTCAATGTTAAAATTTATCACCCACTGCAATACGGCAAAGTGAGAAACAATGTGGCATAGAGAATAGATAGTTAGAATAGACTTAGTATTTGAAAGATTTTTTTGAAATCCTGCCTTTGACACTTATATGGCCATGGGCAAGTTATTTAACCTCTGGGACCCTCAGTTTCCTCATCTGTAAAATGAGGCTAGTCGTGTCTGCTGTATGTAGCCCCACAGCCATGTTATGAGGCACAGATGAGGTAAAATATATAGGTAACATGTCTCAATACAATGTAAGATCCAGGTACTTGTCATTTTTTCCTCTCCATCCTCTGCACTTATCACAGTGTCTGGAATATAGTAGACACTTAACAAATGTTTGTTGATGATGTAGTGAAGTGAGCAGAACTAGGAGAACATTGTACATAGTAAAAGCAATATTGTATGACAAAGAATTGTGAATGACTTTAGCTATTCTCAGCCAAGCAATGATCCAAGATAATCCCACAGGATTCATGATGAAACATGCTATCCACTTCCAGAAAAAGAACTGATATTGTCTGAATACAGACTGAAGCATACTATTTTTCCCCCACTTTCTTTCTTCCTTCCTTTCTCTCTTTCTTTTTTGTTCAACTCTTCTTGTACAAAATGAATGATATGGAAATGTTTTACATGATTGCACATGTATAACCTACATCGGACTGCTTATCATCCCAGGAAGTGGGGGGTGGGGGAAGGAAGGTGGAATAGAATTTGAACTCAAAACTTCTTTTTAAAAAAAAGTTAAAATTTTTGTTAATATGTAATTGGGGGAAATAATTTTTTTTAAAAATTTTAAAAATACTTGTCAACTAGTAGAAGGTAAGTTTCTAGAGTACAGTGGCTACTTTTTTTTTTTGCCTTTGTATCACAGTGCCTGACACAATCAATGCTTGGCACATATCAGGTGCCCACTAAATGTTTGTTAAATTTGGTATATTGAATGAAATAAATGTTGAAGCAACCAGTCTGAAAAAAGGTGTTTTTCCCCCCCACTTCAAGTCATATTTATGGACCATTTCCCTCTGATAAAAATAACATTCTAAAGACATCATTTCTGCTCACCATATTCATAATCTGCTGATATTTTGTCATTAACACAACAGATTTTTTTTCATTTTTTTTGCAGAGATTGATACAAATACAAACAGTGTTATATTTTAACAATGTGGATGTCATATCACGTTAGGATAATAAGTAATCTATATTTATAGATTACTCATTTTTTCTTCAAACCTATGTGCAAAAGGCTGACTTGCTATCACTTTATTCACTATGTTTTTATTTGTTTCCAGTATGTTTATTGTCTGCAGAGACTGGTACCTAATGTAGAAATGCAAAAGCACATTATAATATGCAGGATGAAGGCTTCCTGAAATCAGTCAACAGCTCAGTCTTTAACATGTATGATGAGCAAAAGGAGTGAAATATTGAGGGACAAGGTAGAGAAAGGCAAAAGAGTTTAGTCTTTAACAGGAATGGAAGAGAACAAGCATTTATTAAGTACCTACTATGTGTTAGGAACTATGCAAATATCTCATTTGATCCTCACAACAACCTTGTTGTTATAAGGAAGCACCGCTACTGTCCCTATTTTACAATTGGAGGAAACTGAGGCAGACAGATGTAACTTGACTTGCCCAACATCAGAGCTGGAAGTGCCTGAGGCCAGAATTGAACTAAGGTCTTCCTGACTCCAGTGCTCTATCCACTATGCCACCCGGAGAACTTAGAATAGGAAGAGAAATTCACAGCATAGCTTTCTAGGCCAGCCTCCTCTAACAACCTAGTTATATAAAATTATGAAAAATTTTCCCCAGTAATGGTAAATTTTTTTTCTCCTTTTTTCCTGTGCTCTCTACTTGAATTCTTTGAGAAACAATTCCATAGATGTCTTAGGGTCAGATACTGATAAGGCCCTGGAGGTAAAAGCCCCCTAGACTAATGCTCAATTTGAAGACTATCTACAGTAGTAAAGAGAGGTTATAAAGACAAAAGTTAAGCAGTCCCTGTCCACAGGAAACTTAGCACCAGAGGTTCCCCCTTGCTTCTAGAAAAAGATAAAAAAACTCTTCCATCTTGGTTTTAAAACTCTAGGAATGAGAATTATATACACAGACTCCCCACTTACACCCAGAACATAGAGGGAGATAATGTCAAAAGACAACAGAGAAATGGGCCTTGAATCTCTTCTTCCCCAAGTAAATGCACTAGTGAATCATTTCAGTCATGGATTCCAGAAGCGGGTCACTTAGGTGAGCCACACACTTAGACATTTAACTGTTTCCTTGGCAACCCACTTTCATTTCCACAGCTCCTCACCACCTCTACCCACCACCACCACAATGACAACCGAGTTTCTAAAACTGGAAAGATACCCCAGACCTACTTATTCAAACAAAAAAATATTTACCGAGGACCTACTTAGCCCACTGAGAGTCCAATAGAAATAAAGAAAACTTCTACCTGTTTAGGTAAATAGAAGATATACGAGTATGAAAAACTTAGCACATGATTCCCAAGTAATCCTTCAGCAAGTGTGCCTTCTAACAGGTTGTTCTGTCAATGAAGAAACTTTCACTGAGTGCTTACCTCCATTCAACATCATACTAAACCCCGAGGGCAACAAATAAATATAATACATAGTCTTGTTCCCAGGGAATTCACAGTCTAGCTAGAAAGATAAAATTTAAACACATGAAGAAATTACTAGGCAGTGTATAATGAAGCAATAAATTAGATGATAAAAACAAGGTGGGAGAGATATAAGGAAAGCCAGCAGTTGGAGGGAAGACAAGACAGCTATCTTCAAGTCTTTGAATGGCTAAAACATGAAAGAGGAATTGGACTTGTTTTGTTTGGCCCCAGAGGTCAGGACTAGGAGGAATGAGAAGAGATTGCAGAGAAACAGATTTAGTCTTGGGCAAGCCACCTAACACCTCTGGGCCAAAATTTCTTAATTTCTTCAGTTGTTAAATGAAGGGTTCAGCAGGGTGTTGGCATATGCTCATAATACTAGCTGTTAGGGACGCTGAGGCCAGTAGATTTCTTGAATTTGGAAATTCTGAGCTGCAAAGGGTGTTATGCCAATTGAGAGTTCATCCACACTAAGTTCATAACTAATATGATGAGGTCTCAGAAGAGGGAAAGGGAAGGGGGGCGGGGAAGTCTACCAGATGGCCCAAAGTTTGACAAATTGGTCTATATTGGAACTGTGCAGACCAAAGCTTCCGTGCTGATAAAAGTGGGACTGAGAATGAGCAGTGCCCACATTTCTAGGCTATGTGAGATAAGGAGACACAGTCTTAAAAATACATACAAATAAATATAAATTAAAAATAAAATAAATAATTTTTAAAAATAAATACAAAAATTAAAACTAAAAAATTAATGAAGAGTTCAGATTAGAGAGTTCTAAGGTCCCTTCTAACATCTTTATCCTAAAATTTGAGTTATCCAAAAGTGCAGCGACTTTCAAGAAGTAGTATTTTCCCCATCATTGATGGTCTATGAGCAGAGATTGAATAACTGGTAGTTTTATATGGTGTAGAGGAATCATGTGAGGCAGCTAAGTGGCAAAGCTGATACAGTATCAACCTGGAGTTAGGAAGACCTGTATTCAAATCTAGCCTCAGACACTTACTAGTTGGGTGACCCTGCACAAGTCACAACCTTGTTTGCTTCAGTTTCCTCATCTGCAAAATGAGCTGGAGAAGGAAATGGAAAATCACTCCAGTATCTTTGCCAAGAAAATCCCAAATGAGGTCACAAAGAGTCAGATATGACTGAAACAACTGAACAACACCACAGATCTTCTAAAAGAAGATTATTTGCAATTTTGACACATTATTCAGAAGAAAACATACTTTATTTTTCAAAAGATATTTATTCTTACTTCATACATAAGGAAACTGAAACAAATTTAGAAATTGGACAATTTTGTCTTCTGTTCACCATCTTAAGTGAGATAATAATTTCTTTGGAAAGATTGTGGATTCCCGACTCCCAGCAAACCAATAAAATGTGACACCATCTCTCATGTGAAGTAACATCATGGGTAAATAAAGTTAATCTCACAAAGTCACAAAAATGTCACAGCCAGAGAATAGCTTAGAGTTCATCTAGTCCAATTGCCTCATTTTATAGAAAAGGTCCATAGAGAGAACATTATTTTTCCAAGGTCATACAACTAGGAAATGGTAGGACCAGGATCTCAAGACAAGTCTCCTGACTCTAAATCCAAGTTTCTCTTATGAAATCAGGCATTTTTATGGGGTTGCATTTTGCATATTCCAGATAGCTAATTAAATGAGCTTAGAGAATACTTTTTTTAATCACATTTTTCCTTTGCAGGATACAAAACAAAAGACCACATTTTCTCTGGATTCTATTAACTTATTTAAATAACATATGCCTCACATAAACATTGAGGAAACCAAAGGAGTGTGATGCTCTGAGCTACATAAATATAGGCACATGCTAGCTGACCCTGGTTCTCTGTTGTGTAATGTAATGCTTACAGAAATGATTCTGTTCAAAGTAGAAGCTCTTACTTTAACCTGGTTTGGTGTAGTAGAAAGAATACCAAGTCTAGAGTCCAAGGGTCTAAGGGCTGGGCCCAGCTATGCTGGGTATTTTTTTGTTGTTGTTATGTTGCCTTGGCCAAGTCACTTTACTTCTGTAACCTTGGGTTAATGACTTCACTTCACTGACCCTTAGTTTCCTCATCCATAAAATGAGGCAATAGGTTAAATAACCTCTAAGCTCCTTTCGAACTCTAAAGCTATGATCTTAAGCCATTAGCCAATGGAATAAGAGGTGATACAAAAGCACAATGCAACCATTTACTAATTGTTCTTAACTCACTAAGAACATCAGCTCTAATTCAATCCCAGCATCTTTAAATTGAAGATGATATTACTGCTAACATCCAGAAATATTAAATCCCTCCATTTTATAAAATACTTCAGCTCTAAGAGGTAAGTTGCTTTCTACTTACGATCCTTTTTGCAGAAAAGAATTAGCTCTAGTCATCTTCCAAAGGTACCTTTAGTTTTTGTACAAGCATACTAAAAGCAAAGGAAGTCAGGTATATAGAATCAACACTATTCTCTATTTCTTGAATAATCAACATTACCCTCCCCCTTAATCTATTAACTACATTGTAACTCTACCAGTGATGAAAGACATTTCAGAATTTACTTTTCTCCTGTAGCAGCTGAGTGTTTGGCCAATGGAAAGAAAAAGAAGACAGGCTGATTATTTCTGAGTACCACACTTTATACTTGCCAGGTATGTCTTAAGTGCTACTCATCATAACGCAGCTTCCTTTCATTGGGGAAAAACACTTCACTCTAGATGGAGTGAAAGCCCATTGAGGTCAATCTGCATCATCATTCTACTTGATTCTAATGTTCACTTGTGCTATCATCATCCACATGTAACAGCTGAGTTCACATTTTTCTTTCTTGCACAATCTCAGTGATAAACCATCTAGAGTTTTTGCATAAGTTATACAGTAAAAAAAAAAATGCCCACATTTGTTAGTGGCTGGCAGGGTCAAGGGAGGAGTCCCAGATGCTGGCATATTTTCTCTTTGATTCAGCTCTTTCCATGTCTGTATCCCAAATGACTCTCTCAGACAGGACATTGAGACATTAATAAAAATGGAATATATCTAGAGGGCAATCAGTAGCTTTGAATTCATGCAATATAAGGACTGGGTGAAAGAATTTGAGATGTTTAGCCTGGAGAAGTCTCAGTAGGGGAAGAGTGGTGGGTATAGTTGTTAAGTCATGTCTGACTCTTTGTGACCCCATATGGGGTTTCATGGCAAAGATACTAGAGCGATTTACCATTTTCTTCTCCAGTGGATTTGGCAAACAGAGGTTAAGTGACTTGCCCAGGGTAAAATGGATAGCGAGTATTTGAGGTTGGATTTGAACTCAGGTCTTCCTGACTCCTGGCCCAGTGCTCTATCCACTGAGCCACTTAAGCTGCCTCCAGGGGTGGTAGGTATGGTACATGAAATCTCTCTTAAAGTAGCTGAAGAATTATTATATATAAGATGGATTAGACTTGCTCTATTTGCTGAAAAGGCAGAACTAGGGCCAATGGGTAGAATTTGCAAAGGGATTGATTTAAGGAAAAACTTTCTAACAATTTCATAGGCAGCACAGTAGAGTGCTCAGACTTCAAGCTAGAAAGACCAGAGTTTAAATCCTACCTCAGAAACTTGCTCATTGTGGGGCTATGAGCAAGTCATTTAACCTCTCTTGTCTCAGTTTCCTCGTCTGTAAAATGATCAAGTAGGATACATGCATAAAATGCTTTGCAAACCTTAAAGCACTATATGAATGCTAGTTATTATTATTAACTAATTAGGACAAATAAGTAGAATGAACTGTCCCCAAAAGTGGTGGGTCCTCCTTCTTTGGAGGTCTTTAAGCAGAGACTGGATGACTATTTGTCCATGTATTGTTGATAACAATAAGTATTAGACACTAATGGCTATCTGTAATTTGAGACAGAAGATGACCAGTACTTTCATTTAAAGTTGCTGATGACTGCTAGTGGGACTCCCACCTGCAAAAAAGATTATTTCTTTTATGTTGGGGGAAAAAAAAAAGTACTTTTCATCTCCTCAGAGTAATTAAATAATTTATATAGAATCACACTAGCCCCCAAAGGATCTCTGTTTATTTTAAGTCTTGTACAAATGAGCTCCAAGGTTAAATTACACATAATAGAGATGGTCTGCAATAGCCCTTTAGAAACTCTTAGAATGTAGACTGAGTTCAGCAGCTACTTTTGATATCCTCTTTAAAATGATGCATGTCTGCATCCAAACAGAGAAGGAAATTTTGTTGATACCATGAATGAGATTAGTAATTTCAATAACTAGCTTTGGCCTTATACCTTTGGCCTAAGACTCTAATTATGAATTGTTGCATCAAAAAAAAAATGATTTGGCTATCATATCAAAGACCAAGGGTTGCAGAAGGAGGTATGTATAGATAGTCTAATGGTTCTAGAGTTGAGGTTCTTAAGCTGAGGTTCCCGATTCCCTATTTCAAGGGTCTGTGAGCTTGGTTGGGAAAAAAATCTTTATTTTCACTAAACCATTACTGAAATTTAACATTTCTTTCCATTATGATTTTAAGAAACAAAATATTATTATGAGGACTCCATAAGATTTCCCAGATTGCTAAAGGGGTCCATGAAACAAAGAATAAAGAGCTCCTAATCTAGAAGAACCTAAGCTGGTTGGGGAGAAGCACTGTTCTGTGGGACCTGTGAAAGCAACTCCTAATGATCAATCAACACACATTTATTAAACCATTACCATGTGCCAGGCACTAAGCTAAGCATTGAAGATACAAAGAAAAAGCAGGAGTTCAGCCCTTGAGGAGCTTTCATTCTACTGGGGGAGACAATATATATATAAATCAGAACACAAAGACAGGATAGAGGGAAGGAAACCCCAGGAGATGGCACTAATCAAGAAAGGCCTCCTAAAGGAAGTAACTCATGAAATGAGCTGTAAAGGAAACTAGGAAGTCTGGAGTGGGAGAATCGGAGATCAGGAAACAACCAGGATAAAGACTCAGGGGCAGGAGATGAATTGTCGCATTTTAGGAATATCAAGGAGGCGGGAATGTCCAGAGAGGAGATTGCATGTGAAAGAGAAGAATTTAAGAAGATTGAAAAGGTAAGAAGGAGCCAGATTGTGAAAAAGTTTTAAATACCAAATAAGGGACATTATATTTGATCCTGAAGGTAACAAGAAGACATTGGACTTTATGTGGGTGGGAAGAGGGGAGGGAGGATAGGGGACATGAACAGATCTATAATTTAGGAAAATCACTTTGGCAGCTGAGTAGAGGGTAGATTAGAATGGGGATATACTTGATTCAAGGACACTAAGCAGTCTATATCAATAGTTCAGTAGTGAGGTGTTGGAAGTCTGCACCAGGGGGGTGGCAATATCAGAGGAGTGGAAGGGGGCATATACAAGATTTGTTATGAGGTAGAAACAACAGAACTTCACAACTGATTGTGTACAGAGGAGGATGGTGATAGAGAATGAGGAGTTGAGGATGACAACTAGGTTATGAGCCTAGATGACTGGTACCTTCAACGGTAAGAGAGAAGTTAAGAATAAGGGAGAGTTTGGAGGAGGGGAAGATAATGAGTTCAGTTTTGGACATGCTGAGGACAGGATATCCAGTTAGACATCCAATAGGCAGATGGATATGCAAGACTGGAGGTCAGAAGACAGATTAGGCCTATACAAATTTATATATATATTTATATATATGATATATTTATATCTATAATATATAGATATGATATATTTTTATCTATGATATATAGATATATTTATATCTATAATAGATAGATAGATAGATATATGAATCATCTGCATAGATATGATAGTTGAATCCCTAGGAAATGATGAGATCACTAAGTAAAACAGCATAGGAGGAGAAGAGAAGAGGGCCCACAACAGACTTTTAGGGGATACTCAAAAGTTAAAAGTTTAGGGGATACTCAAAGTTAACAAGAATGACCTGGTTGAAAATATAGCAAAGGAGACTAGACAGAATGGTCAGACAGGAGGACAACTATGAGAGAACAGTGTCATGAAAACTTAGAAGAAAGTATCAAAGAGAGTTGGGCGATTGACTCTCAAAGGCATCAAGAAGGATGAAGATTGAGAAAAGGCCACTAGATTTGGCAATTAAGAGATCACTGGTTACTTTAGAGAGAGCAGTTTCAGTTGAATGATGAGGTCAAAAGCCAGACTGCAGAGTTAAGAAGGGAATGAGAGGAAAGAAAGTAGAGGCATTAATTGTAGAAAGCCTTCTCAAGGAATTAGAAATCTATTGCAATAGTCCAGGCAAAAGTTAATGAGGACTTAAACTAAGGCTGCACCAGTAGAGGGAAAGAAGTATAATTAAGAAATGTTGTAGAGAAAGAAATTACTTAGCAACTGATTTAATATGTAGGGTGAGTGAGACAGGAAGCACTAAGACACTGAGGTTTTATGTTGTGTGACCAGGATGATGATGATACCCTTGACAGTAATGAGAAATTGTAGATATGAATAGGGGAAAATATAATGAGTTCTTTTTGTTGAGTTTGGGGTGATACAGAACGTCCAATTTGATGTCAACAGATAGTTGGTGACATAGGACTGCAGCTCAGCAGCAAGCAAAGTTGGATAAATGATCTAGAAATCATGTCCTTAAAAATAATTGAATTCATGTGAATTGAAATCCTCTTATGAAGAAGTGTGGGAAGGAAAGAAGAGTGTTCAAGGCAGAGTGTAGGGGGACATACATCCAAAGTTAATGGGCATGATACAAATTAAGATTCAACAAAAAGAGACCAAGGAGGACACATCAGACAGGTAGAACTTTAAAAAAAAAAAAAAAAAAGAGCAGTTGACTGGAAACAGTCCCAACTTTAAGTATGCCAAGGCCATACTCTTGGTCAGCTGGAAAAATAGAAATTTATGACTCCCAGATCTCATTTTGCAACTAGTCCCAAGCCTTTCCCCAACTTGGATGACAAGAACAAAAAACAAACAAAAAAAGAAAATTAGCATTTCATCCCATTTCTATCTTGTCACCACCATAGCTGACATGATAATTAAATATTTATAAGTATGAATACTGTCTTCTTTGATAGAATATAAGCTCCTTGAGGGCAGCAACTGTTTCATTTTTTTTTCCTTTGTAACCTGAACACAGTTCCTGGCATGTAGTAAGTACATAATTAATTAATGCTCATTGATTATCATTAGTTGTCTGAGGATTTGGGTGGACAGAAGGATTTGGTTTATAGTACAGGTTTTAATTTTTGTGTGTGTTTATGTTGTGGATCTTGTTGGCAATCTTATAAAGCCTATGGATCCCTTCTCAGAATAATGTTTTTAAAAGAATAAAATAAAATATATGGGATTGCAAAGGAAACCAATTATATTGAAATAGTTACAACCTTAAAAAAATTCCTAGACCTCAAGTTAAGGATCTCTAGTTTACAGGAAGATTGTCAGAGCATGTGGCAGGTGACTTTACACTCCCATTCTCCTGCTCAGGTTTTGCCAACTGCAATCTCAGTGGGGAGGAGGATGGAATATTATAACCTCCCTGAGGTCAGGGACCATTTCTTATTCTAGTTTTACATCTTTTATGGAATTGACTGTATTATGGTGGCATGATAAGTACTACATAAACTGTGAAAAATGAAATGACACTCTTAGATTTGTTGGAGTACCATCTTGCAAAATCATTGAATAGGGAGGCAAGGTACTTAGAGAAGAGGTTGCAGAGAAGTTGGACAAAGAGGTGGGATCAAGGTTATGTTCCCATCACTCAAATGGTACCCTATGGTCAACAATGACCCCTTAAAAGCCAAATCCAATTATCTTTTCTCAGTCCTCATGTTCCTTCACTTCTCTATAGAATTTGACACTGTCGAAGACTCTCTCATCCTACATACTCTCTTTTCCCTTAGTTTTTGTGACTACTGTTTTCTGGTCCTCCTCATACCTGTACTCTGTCTTTCTTGGCTGGTTTATCTTCTCTAATTCACTTAATTTGAATGCCCCTAAGCCAGAGTGTGTGTCCTCAGCTTTCTTCCCTCCTCTATAAACTTTTGCCCTAGGTAATCGCATCCATTTTCAGAGTTCAATTATTATCCCTGAACAAATGACTCCCAAATCTATCTATTCCTTCTCCAAAACCTCTCCTTAAACATTTCCATATTTCTATCTTCTGGACATCTTCACCTCATGAACCTCCCAACTTCCCATTTCAACTGATGGAGGCAACATTCTCCCAATCACCCAGGTTGTTCAAAACCACGAAGCTGTCTTTGTCTCTTCCTTCTTCCTCATCATATATCCAATCAGCTTCCATTATCAATAGAACCTACTTTCACCATATCTCAAAACGGGGATTTAAAAAGTGGGGAGACAGAGCTCCATGTTTAGTTGATCTAACCAAAGGGGTTGACCTACATAGTGGAAAAAGGATATTGAGGATCTACATGCCCTGACCACCTTAATGCCACTTGACGTCAATGGTCATTTTGGCTCCAAGAGATGACTAAGCACCTGGAATAATTCCAGACAATCAGCCTTGGCCAGAAATGCAGGCTGATTTTGAATCACCCAGGAAGTTAGAGAGAATTAACAGTTTATATTCAGAAGGAAAATGAGCCTTGAACACACCAATCATTAGTAAGTTATATAAGGATAAAAACAAGGGATGGTAGAATCCTTTTGCTGTTGGACTGAACATAGTTGACTCATAAACTATTTCTGTCTACATGCATCTCCTCCATCCTTTAAAACTCAACAGAGTGGGGCAGCTAGGCGACACAATGGACAGAGCACCAGCCCTGGAGTCAGGAGCACCCAAGTTCAAATCCAGCCTCAAACACATAACACTAGCTGTGTGACTCTGGGCAAATCACTTAACCCCAACTGCCTCACACATATACACACACAAAAAAAAACCAAACCATCAACAGAATGTCACCTGCTCCATAAAGTCTTCTGTGATTTCTCCATGTCGGTAAACCTTCTCCTCTGGCTCACCTTTCTCATACCTCTCTCGTCATGTTTTGCATTGTAGTTAGCTTGGTTTGTATGTTATCCCCATAAGGCTGTGTGCCCTATGAAGTTAGGGACTGTGTCATCTAAACTCTGTATCCCCACCAGCCCCTAGCTCAATGCTCTATAAATTGTAGATACTTAATAAATGTTTTTTGAATACATAAATGTGAAGGGAGGCATTTCCATTTTGTTAACCATACATCACTAATCAGTACAATCCCAATGACATCAAGGAAATTCAAGCAAAGATTTATTTATTCTTGCTGCACATGATTACTTTTGATTCTAAAGGTCAACAATTTTGGCCTGAAGATTCCTAGGTTGGAAGTTGTTACATAACAACACCTTTCACCAGGCACCTATAGTAAAGATAAGGAATGGTCTCAGTCAATAAAAGCCTGATCAGATACTCTCTTAAATAAATCTTGTCTGGGCTCTGGAGTCGCCCATAGACCAACCAACAACCAGGGAACACAGACACACCACATGGGCTCCTAAGCTCCTCTCCCATGGGGAGCTAGACAAGGCCCAAATACCACCATCAAAGAAAGGAAAATGAGAGAACTAGGCCAGTGCAGCTGCTTGGAGACTTACCTGGTCGTTGCTTCCATGGTATTGCACCCACCATTCCAGGGTGAATGATACTAAAAATATGTCAGTGCTCACAGGCCTGATTCCCCAACCTATTCTCTTCCTCCTGCCCAATTGTGAAGCAAAGCTACCTGGATTTATCCATGGTGTACTGCCCCAGCTGGGCTTCCCTGCCCCCACACTCATTACTAACAATTTAATTTGGTTTCCAAAACCTGTGAATTAAGACTTGGAAAGCAGTAACTGTGGGTGTTGGGGGTTTGTTTTTGTTTTCTCTATGAAGCACAATTTGAAGGCTTGGCAGAAAGTATAATAATAAACATAATAAATGTTTGTTGACTAACTGACCCTAGGGCACCTCCTCTGCATGGAGAAGTGCACTTTTTTTCAGATACAATTATTTGCGGGTACAAAATTATCTCTTCAGTTAAGCCACTTGCAAGAACAAATAATCTTTTGCCCTTTACTTTATGGGTTCCAGATGTGCCCCCACATGGTCAGCCTTAGTAATAATTATTTGCACGTGCAAATAATTGGAGACTGTAAAAGTGCAATGTGGTAGGGGCCCCTTGAAAAGCTGAAACTACAATAATATCATTCCTTTTACATTTCTGTTTGATTATAGTGACTCTTATTTATTAAGCCAAAGAAAATTCATTGTTCTGAAACTACGTTTACCTGCATGTGTAAATTATGGAAAGCACTTCTTCCATACAGCATAACTTTATCTAAAGAATTCCAATTAAAAGAATGATTAAGACATCTTTTAAGTAAAATTAAGGACTTGAGCCTGTACCTTAACCATAGATATGGGAGACAGGGTGAAGGGGATTGAGAGGGTGGATATACTCATGAGGCAACAAACTGTTTGGCAAAAAGAGCCACATCATCAGACAAGAAGACAATAACTAGTTCTGTGCCCTGGTTATTCAATTTCAGTGAATCTCCTTGACAAAAGGAGAAAAGACAACCTCATAAATGAGAACAACCTCATCTTTAAATTCCTTTCTAGCTCAATGATTCTTTGATCCTAGAAAATAAGGAAACAGTGAAAGTCTAATAGGTAGTTAGTTGCAGGGGAGAACTTAAAACCCAGGTCCCTTGATTTCCCAAATGAGGGTTTCTCTCCTTTGCATCTACTACAATATGCAAGAAACATTGCTAGAAAGACACTAGCTGCTGAATGTAATCTGAAGACATCCCCATTTTATATAACCAAATTTTCTAGAATGCAGAGCAAGAAAATTTCCTGTCCCTGATAGAGGGACAGCTTCATAGGCTCATAGGATTTAAAGAGGGAAAGAGTAGCTATTCCAACCCCCTGTTTTTATAGAAGGAAGCACAGGCCCAGGGAGGGTAAGTCACACAGATCATGGGGACCCAAGCCCTAGTCCTCTTGGACTTGGACTTGGACAAGAACCACAGCATGCCAGTGAATCCCCTGGTTCTTTATTGTTTGCTGACCTTTGGAACACCTGACTTGTTCCTTCCTCTGTAGGTCATCCTTATTTCTGATTTTCTACTCACAGATACCATGACCTTTGCTCTCGGTGTGTAAGTACCCTACTTTCTTAGTCCCAGATGGTTAATCCTTTCCTCCAAATTCTTGCCATCCATTGTCTAGTCTTATTGGGATAGATGGTGGTATTTTTGTAGGCCCCTTTTAGCAGCAGGAACTGCTGCAAAGTGTAGTTTTCCCAGCTGGGACAAGATTCCAAAGGATCATGAGAGGTTAGATCCATGTGGAACTCAGAAGCCTGGGAACTGTTCCCTTACACTTTTGCCCGATATTATGTGGAAAACATAGGTGTTTTAGAAGTGAGGGGCTAGACTGATTATTTTCCTTTGTATAGAGAGTACTCAATATTTACTTTCATATCTGATCCCTCTTGGGAGTTAGGTAATGCAAGCATTTTTACAAATTGGGAAACTGAGGCCAGTGCTGGCGATAGGCCTTGAACCCAGATCTTATGGGATCATAGGTTTAGAGCAGGAAGGGATCTTAGAGATCATATAATCTGACAACCTCATTTTAGAGATGAGGAAACTAAAATCCAGAGAGGTTGTAATTTGTCCAAAGTCATACACGTAGTAGGTTAGAGAGATTAGTTTTGGACCCAGGCTCTCTGACTCTAAACCAATGCTCTTTCCACTCTATTACGCCACACAAATAAGAGTGTTCTAACACTAATCCCAGTGCTCTTTCTACCATATTAAGCAACTTACTCAAGAACATAAGAAGTCAATGGCAGAGTAATTAGAAGTCAACAGAGTATAGAACAGAGGGTCACCAAGTCGCAACATTGCCAATGCAGTCCAAACCAGATTAAAATGTAATTGACATGTAGTTCACAAAATAAATAAAAATACAGCAAAACAAAGATAATGTTAACCTGTGGTTTTCTAAAGTGCCACTGCCAAGGATCCTTATGTGTGATTTTTAGTGGCCCTGTTTCTATTTGAGTTTGACCCCATGGTATAGAACACAATTTACGGTCAAAAGGTCTGGATTCAAATCTCATCTCTCCTACTTGCTATCTGTGTACAACTTAACATTTCTCAGCTCCAACTCCTCATTTGTAAACTGAATGTGAACAAAATTATCTCTAGCTTGAAATCCTATGAACTTGGCTCTGAGCTGGATTCAGAACTCCTCATATCTTATCTGCAAAAGCAGCAGGCCATATAACTTCAATATTAGAAGGAAGAATAAAGCCTTGTCAAGTGCCTCAGTTTAAGGTGAGCTTTCCTTGCTGAATTTTACTGGCATTATTCCGTGATACGTAAGCACACAAATAATCCAATAAAAATTTATAACATACCTCATACATGCAAGGAACTATGTTAGGCAGTGGGGTTATAAAAGCAATAATGAGACAGGCCTAACCACAAGCAGTTTACCATCTAATGGTATTATGAATATAGAAACCTCTCTTGAAAGTATACACACAATCATGCACACAGAGGGTGGAATTATAATATAAGAGATTCTATTCTAACTCCTGCAGTTATACTACATATACCTTCAAATAAGCAATGTGTTTAGAATGGAGTTCTTCAACTTGTTCTGCTTTTATAGAATTATAGAATCCTAAGGCTAGCAGAAGTTCCAGATGTCATCTCATCCAACCATTCCTGAAGCAGGAATCACATCCACAGCGTGTCTGACAAGTGGTCACCAAATCTTTGTTGAAAGACATTCAGTAATAGGGAACTCACCACCTAATCCCCATCCTCAATCAAAGCAGTCCATTTAACTTCTTTATAGATATAATAATTGTTAAAGTTTTCTTATATTGATCCTAAACCTTACTTTCTTCAACCTTCCCACTTTTTCACTTAGTTGAATTCAATTCAACAAATGTTTGTTGTTGTTGTTTAATTTGGATGTTATATAAAAGGTACTGTAATAGATACTGGGGCTACAAAGACAAGAGCAGAAAAAAAAAAGATCATTTTCTCACCTCAAAGACACCACTAAGGGGAAACAATATGCAAAAAGATGATAAAATGCAAAATATGCACAAAACAATACAAAATCTCCAAGACAGAAAAGGTACTAACAACTGTTGGAGGAGAGATCAGGATAGGCTTGATGTAGGGGATGTCACTTTACCTATGTCTTAAGGGAAGCTAGGAAATCTATGGGACAGAGGTGAGAGGGGAGTGCATGGTAGACATGGTGGACCACTAATGCAAAGACACAGAGACAGAAGATAAAATGCTACATACAGGGAACAGCTGGCAGGTCCGTTTTACTGGAACAGAGAGTACAGGAAGTGGAGTGATTAAAAAAAAATAAAACTAGAAAACTAGGCAAGAGTTGGATTAAAAATGAATTTAAATGCACAACAGAGGGACATATATTTTATCTTAGAGGGAATAGAGACCCACTCAAGATTTGTGAGTGTACACTGTGGGCAGGGAACAAGGGGATAGGTTTAAATCTGTATCTCTGGAATACCTGTTTGGTACTATGTTGAGGATGACTTAAAGAAGGAAAAAAACTTGATACAGAAAGACCAAGTAGGATGCAATTAAAATAGTCAAGGTGAAGAGACCTTGAATTAGGGTGGAGACTATGTGAGTACATAGAATGGAACAGAGACAAGAGACTTTGTAGAGGAAAAATCAACAATACCTGCAGAGTGAAAAGTCATTGATGACTCCAAGGCTGAAAGTGAAAGTGACTAAAAGAATGGAAGCACCCTCAATGAAAATGGGGAAATTTGAAATAGAGATTGGTTTGGGGGGAAGATAAAAGGAATTATGTTTTGAATAGGTTGAGTCTGAGAAGCCTAAGGAATACACAGGAAGAGTTATCCAACAGGTTGTTGACAAAGCAGGAGTTGAGTGTAGGAGAGAGATATGGATATATGCATTTGGGTATTCCCAGCAGAGACATGATCACTGAACCCATGAGAGCTGATAAGATCTTCAAGGGAAATGGTATAAGGAAAAGAGTAGAGAAGAGGACCTCAGGGCACAACTTTAGAATAGAAAGAAAGAAAATTGAAAAAGGATGGTCAGATACATAGGAGTGGAACCAAGAGAGGGCAGTGTCACGGAAGGAGAGAATTTATAATAAGAAGAAAAAAAAAACTACACTGCATTTTGAGTCAAAAGTTGTCAATCTGAGTTCTGGTTCTGCCATTTAATAGCTGTGTGACCTTAAACAAGTCACTTAATTTGTTTGAGCCTCAGTTTTCTCTTCTATAAAACAGGAATTCAAATATTTTTGTTTGTTTATTTTTTGTGTGTTTTTTTATAATCTTTATCACCACATAGAAGTAAGAATCAAATTGGATAATGTATCTAAAAGATCTTATCATTTTAAAGCACTATATAGATATATATAGCACATATATTTATATTTTAAAGCACATATATACATATACACTTATTGTTGTTATTATTGTTGTTGTTGTTGTTGTTGTCTTACACAAAATTATAAGAAGTTGAGATATCTAATTTCCCAGACCATAGAAGATCAGAAGTTGGCAAGACCTACTGCTATAGGCAGGAATATGAACAATAGAAAATAACATATGATATCGAGAAAGGAGACAAAAAAACTAGCAAACAGATGAAAGAACTCGAAAAATACAACCATTTTGGCTAGGATTTCAGTCATCCGGAAAATTTGCTTGTCTAACTACTCCATCTTGAGTTAATACAAAACAAATGTCTTGTGTGTCAGCTAGGTGGTGCAGTAAATAGAGCGCTGAGCCTAGAGTCAGAATTCAAATATGGCCTCAAGCACCAGCTTAGCTGTTTGACCCTAAGCAAATCACTTAACCTCTCTGCCTCAGTTTCCTTGTCTGTAAAAGGGGGATAATAATAGCATCTACTTCCCAGGGTTGTTATGACGATCAAATGAGATGACATTTGTAAAGAGCTTAGTATAGTACCTGGCACATCATAAGCACTATATAAATGTTTGCTAGTAGTAGTAGTAGTATAGTAGTGGTAGCAGTAGTAGTAGTTTATGTGTATAGATATATGAAGGGAGAAAGAGAGATATATACATACATACATTAATAGAATTTCCTCTGAGTTCTTTCCATAGCGTGTACTCATACTTATAGGCTGAGTTACCAGAAGGTGGATTCTACCTAAGATTCTAAGGCTGACTCTATTGGTTTGCATTCTTAACACCATAGGTCACAAGCCCCATTGGTGTGTTTCCTCTTAACAAGTAGTTCTTAACAAAGGTATTTTTTCAAAAGATTTTGCAAGAACAGAAGTTAGAAAACGTTCCCCCATAAACTCTTTGGCAAATACGCACAGCACTCATGGTAAGAGTGGGATCAAACTTAGAATACAGTGGCAGTGATGTATTCATAAGGATACATATATGGCAAAGGTAACTCATAACTCCTCAAGGCCTAGAAGTCTTTTCTCTTTCCATGTAGTCCTCACACAGTAAATACCCTTTGGGTACAGCATCTCTGGTGGGTGAGTCATCCAGATGGACTCCCAAGTTCCATTCTTCTCCGTAGTCCAATTCTCTTCTTTGCAGCCAGATGTTATACTATTTGAAGCTAATCCCTTCCCCCAACCCTGGTAAGAGTATCTCTCTGTACCCATATCTGTCTGAAATGTATACATCTATTCTCTCCTGGAAGCAATGTCTTCTACTAATTCTGTAGCTACCCTTCAAAGATACATGGCCAATGTGTGTGCAAGGGGAGGGATTGAGAGGCAAACCCACATGTAGCTCTAGCTTATAATATCTCCTACATTTGAACTACTGAAATTCATCCAGGGCTTATCCATGTAAATCCAACAGAATTATGACTAATTTGCTTTGATTCAATCACAAAGCTGTTCCCATATCATAAAGGGAATCACACCTTGTTAACATATTAAAACTTACTATGTGACTAAATTTTGTTAATATATCAGCCAATGAGGGGTAGAAGAGGTAAATGCCTCCTTTCAGACATGGATATATATTTGTGTATGAATATATATATATATATATACATATATATATATACATACATACATATAAAACATTTAATTTTTTAAATGATTTTTATGTTTCCAAGAGAGCAAATCAATTAACAAACATATTCATTAAGATACCACTTATGTTACTTTCGTAAACTGCAATCAGTTATTTAACTAATTGACCATATCTTCATGCACTATCATTGATAATTTGTAAATTCACAAGTATATTTGAATTTCAACATTTAACAGTAAAAACCATTGTTTAGTTAATGTTTTATATACTTGTACTAGAGAGGGAAAAGATAAAGCTGAAAACATGTTTATTCTATGTGGAAGGGCAGCTTGGTATAACAGATAAAGGGCTAGAATTGAAATCCTGCTTCCAACACTTAAGCAGTGAAATAATAGACTAGTCACATAGTTCTTCTAAGCCTTAATATAAATATATAATATAAAAGTCATAGCTAAATTAATTAGTAAAAGATATGAATAGTTCTCAAAATAAAAAAATAATAGTTGTTAACAATTATCCCCAGGAAACTCAACAGTGATTGCATTAATTAGGTACTCACACCTCGTCAGTACCCTCAGTGGTGGGGTTTCCTCATCTGTAAAATGGGGATAATGATAGCTATAGAACCTACCTCCTAGGGTTCTTATAAGACTTCATTGAGATAAAGGCTTTTACAAAGTAAAGTACTTTGTAAATGTCGTTATTATTATAATGCTTTCATCCAAGGACTATAATTTGACTCTAATTAATGAATTTGCAAAGTGCTCTTCCCTTCTCAAGACTTAGACCACATTCATTCTGTAGTCAAAAGGTGTATTGTGCAGTAAGGAAGCATAGCCTAGCGGGTTTTTTCAATTTGTTGTTGATCAGTTGTGTCTGACTCTCTGAGATCCCATTAGGGATTTACCTGGCAAAGATACTCCAGTACTTTGCCATTTCCTTTTCTAGCTCATTTTATAGATAAGTAAACTGAGGCAAAGAGGGTTAAGTGACTTGCCCAGGGTCACACAGCTAGTAAGTATCTGAAGCTGAATCTGAGCTCAGGTCTTCCTGACGCCAGACACTTATTGGATGTGTGATCCTCAATGAATCACTTAAATTTTCTGTCCCTCAATTTTTTTCATATTTACAGTAGGAATTATAATAGCTCTCAAGGTTGTGTGAGGATCAGATAAGATAATTTATTTAAAATGATTTGTAAAACTTAGAGCACTATTAAATGGCAGCTATTATTAGGTACATATTTGCCCATCATATTAGAAGAGCAAATCACTGATGTTGGCGAGCCCTTTTAATTGCTATAGTTTTAAGAAGAGGCAGTATGAACTAAAGGGTATTTAAGTGGCCTTGAAGTCAAGAAGATCTGGGATCAAATCCTGCTTCTGATATATACTGGCCGTGTGACTGAGGGACCTCTCATGCTTTACAAAAATCACCTTCGTAACTAAGTGAAAAGTGAATTGGATTGGGGAGAGACTTGAAACAAGGAGACCACTTAGAAGATTATTGCAATGGTCTAGTCAAGAGGTAATGAGGGTTTGAACCAAGGTGGCAGTGGTGTGAGTGGAAAGAAAGGGATATAGACAAGGGACAAGAAGGTAGAAGGGGAAGATTTGGCAGCAGATTGAATGCATGGGATGACTGGAAACCAAGAGTGAGGATGACATTGAGGTTGTGAGCCAGGGTGACTGTGAGGATGGTGGTACCTTCAAAGGTAGTAGGGAAGTTGGCATGAGGTATGGTTAACAAAGCCATATGACACCTTGTTTTTTGAAAACAAGCCACCGCGGCTCATTGTTTAGATTTTGATGGCTTAGAATGAGTGTAAATTATTTTCTGCAATTGTTTTCTGCTCTGGCCAGCAATTCTGAGGGTCTTCCCTTCCCAGTTTGATATCTTTGAGATAGTAAATTGGGCCATATTTTGTCTCAATAGTTACTGAATTGGCGTGGCCCCAGACAAAATAAGACCTGAGAAAGACCCTGATTCAGAAAGGCAAAGGTAACCCACTGCATCTTGGGCCATTGACAATCGTCTTGCCACTGGACTCTGATGACTCTGGAGGAGAGAACGAAGCTGATGACTTTGCACAGCTCTGCATGACTCAGATTCAATTCATGCACAAGTCAAGACATCACCCTCGTGATGACATTGGTCCTTTTCAAGAACAAAGGACAAACAACAACAAAAACACCAGCTTTATTTGCTTGTTAGCTCTTTCTCTCTCATTAAAGCAGGGCACAAAATTTTTTTTAAAAATTGTGGTAATTTGTAGCCATGAGTGTAAAAATCCATTCTGCTATCTCTGTGACTCCTGTAAACTCTACAAAGGAAATAGCCATGAAACAACAACAACAACAACAACAAAATAGGAAAGTTGGGAAGAGGAAAGGGATTGGGAGAAAGATAATATCAATCTTTGCTTTCATACTTACTAGAGTGTGACTTTGGACAAATCTCTTCCCCTTTCTGAGCCTCAGTTCCCTCATCTGTAAAGTGAAGGGGTAGAGGTGAGACAAAATATCTAAGGTCTCTCCCAGATATAAATCCTATATGTAGTATTTTACAGCTCACAACAACCCTGGGATATATTTTCTATCTTCCTGTAATTCCTCTTCAGGTATGGGTTGGACTAGATAATTTATGAAGTTTCTTCACCTCTAAGATTCAGTGATCAAGCATGTGTGTTTGTATGTGTCTGTGTGTGTGTCTCTGTATGTGTGTGTGTTGGGGCAAGGGGGTGCACCTAGGGGAAAGAAAAAAAAAGTGACAGGAAGCAGACCAACTGATCTAAGACCCTGGTGTGTCAGTTACCTTCCTTATTAATGCTCTACAAAGCCCCCGAGTGGGTGGGTCAGTGCTATAAATATGAATCTCTTGGACATACATCATAAAAATAATAACAATAACTAGCACTTCTATAGCACTTTAAGGTTAGAAAACACTTCATGAATATTATCTCATTTAATCCACACAACGACCCTAGGAGGTAGGTGCTATTATTATTATTCCCATTTTAGGGATAAAAAACCTGCGGCAGAGGTTAAATGAATTATCCAGGATCAGATAGCTAGGAAGTATTTGAGGCTAGATTTGAATTCATGTCTTCTTGACTCCAGGTCTGGCACTCTACCCACTGCACCACCTAGCTGCCTCTATTCTGAACTGCCCACTGTGTTGTCCAAAAAAGAAAGGACCAACCGTATAGTACAATGGCATTAGACCACAACCATACTACTCCTTTTTGAGTTTTATCTTACATTATTCACCTCTTTGCAATCTAAACTCCAGCCAGACTGGACTCTATCCCTGTGGCCTCCCTTCTGTGACTCTGCAATTATCCGTCCTACGCTTTGCGTGTTAAATTCCTACCGGTCCTTTAAAGCCTACCTCAAAAGCCACCTTCCTCAGAGAGCCTTCTCTGAGTACTCTGGTCCCTAATGACCCTGCCCCTCCAATTTCACTTAGCATTTTGTCCTATATCTCTAATGCATATTTTGTATATAGTCCTATCCCCAATATTCCACTCTCTCAGGAACGTGTCTTGTAAGTCTCTTGAGACACAAGAAAGCTTATTTATGAGCAAATGAATCCTACCAAAGATACATAGGGAACACGATACTGAACTTGGCCTCAGCGGAGGACCCTGGGAAGGAGACAGGGTGCTGAGATCTATCTTAGCTTGCCATTAACAGGGCAAGCTGAGATCTATCTTAGCTTGCCACTAATAGGGCGACAGGGTGGACAGTATTTGTACCCACCCTCTGAGAATGTCGACTAAGATCAGGAGGGAGATGCCAGACCTGATAGACAGATCAACCCCTGGCATGAGTGGAGGAAAGCACCAATCCGACTAAGAGAAAACATCAGACCACGGAAAGGACCAAAACCCAAATCACAACGGCTTCTTTCCCTTCCCTTCCCCAGTCAACAACACAGGGAGAGCTTGTCCAAACTATTCCCTCCATTGAACTTTTCCCTCTTGGAGAAGAAAAAAGTATAGGAGGAGAAGCCTATTCTGTCCCCTTTCAGGCAGCAGGCCTCAAAAAAGAATTCTTCCCCCATTGATTTCTGACATTTCTTTGGTTAACAATTCATTCCCATTAATATAACAATAAACTAGTGGCCACCAGGCAAAGCTAATGTGATCATTTGCTGCACAGGGCAAGATTGAGAAAAGAAGGGGGAGGAAGAGAGAGAGAGAGAGAGAGAGAGAAAGAGAGAGAGAGAGAGAGAGATCATTCTTTCTCCCCTCCCCTCCCCCAATCTTAGAAAGAGAAGAGACCTTTTTTATTTATTTTTTTTATTTATTTATTTTTTTTGCCAAAGCTTAGGTGGAGGAGGAAGCCTTGGAACCAACAAGACAGAGAGAGGGACAGAAAGAAAGAGAAAGAAAGAACTAGAGACACAGACAGACATAGAGAAACAGAGAGAATGTGTGAATCACAATTATTTGCTGGACAAAGGGGTTCTTTGACCTTTTTGAAGAGGTCCAATGACTTGACTTGTGCATGAATCGGATTTACGTGAGGCAGAGTTGCAGAAAGTCATCAGCCTCACTCTCTTTTCCTGAGTCAGTGAAGTCCGGTGGCAGGGCAAAAGTCAAGATTACTGGCGATGGCCTGGAATGCAGTGGATGACCTTGTCTTCAATGCCTGACCAAGCTCTAAGCCCTCCACAGCACGTGCTTCATCTACCTTTCTGGACAGTGGAACAAACTGTTCTCATTCACCCATTCCACCTGGAAAAATTTTCATAGACTTGAGGTAGACATCCCCCTAACTCACTGGCAGGTTTGAAACCTGTTGGTGACCCTCAACCTGGTTTAGCCCATCTGTCCAGATGGTTTATCAGAGTGTGGCCTCACAGGAGAGATGCTAGTCCTTTTGAATACCTCACATACCCCAAAGCACATAAACCCTTAAAGAAAAGAATGCTGAGGAAGGAAAAATTGGGAACTTTGGAAGCCTCTTGACTTTGATATTGCTACAGCTGGCCAGGTAGCTTGGACAGGGCAACTATCTGATATTAAGAGGGGATTTATAAAACCAAAATCCATACCCCGCAGGTCTATTATGGAACCTGGTTCTCACATCACATGGGAAATATATCATATGTGAGATCTATCACCTGCAGGACCCTTTTACATATTACATGTGGAATACTGTGTATTGTAGAGATCTATATTCATATATTAAGGCAGCTAGGTAGCATAGTAGATACAGTGCTGGGTCTGGAGGCAGGAAGACTTATCTGAGTTCAAATCTGGCCTCAGACACATATAAGTTGTGTGAACCTGGGCAAATCACTTAACCCTGTTTACCTCAATTCCTTATCTGTAAAATGAACTAGAGAAGGAAATGGCAAACCACTCTTGTATCTCTGCCAAGAAAACTCCAAATGGGGTCATGAAGACTTAGATATGACTGAAAATAATTGAACAACAATAACATGTTTTCATACTATACCCATTAGTCTATGACCTCCTAGAAGGTCAGTATCCAAACTTCACATCTCCCCCAGAGCCGCGGGTGTTTCATAAACGATTTCTCATAACTGTACAAAACCATAAGAACCTCCTAGAATAAAGCTGCTTTCTCTCTAAAGCAAGAGTTCTTATCCTGAGAGCTGTTATTTTTAAAAAAAAAGTGTTGATAACTTTATTTCAACAAAATAGAAAGCACAAAACCCAAATCATAATACTTCCCTTACCTTCCCAATCCACAGAACAGGGGAAGCCTGTCCAAACTATTTACTGTAATTTCAATAATTGGCTTCCTTTGTAATTCTGTGTATTTTATTTTATGCACTTAAAAACTGTGAAGGGGTCTGCAGGTTCTACCAGACTGCCAAAAGGGTCTATGACACAAGCAAAAAAAAAAAGATAAGAATCCTCTCTAAATCTATTAGAATTGAAAATGGTTACGTTTGCTGAAGCTACCAGAGGATTGAAATGGAGCTGTCACTGGTCCTGCCTTAATGTTCACTCACATATTGGTTATCTTTGGATTTCAGAATTACTCTCCAGCATGTCCATACCCAATTTTCTATGAAAGTTTTAAGAAATGAGCCCCGAGTACAACTGGGATCGGAAAGGGGTGGGGAGGCTCATACAGAGAAAATAAAAAGAGTAGGTAGTATACCTGCATGGAAGAAATCTCAACTTGAAACCTGGCAGAAGGACCAATTCATGGAGTTGATTTCACAAATCATTAAGCATAACAGCAAATATAAAGCAAATGTTTCCTGACCAGTTTTAAAACGCAGAGTCAGAGGGTAAAGTTGTAATGTTCCCTGTGAGCAATCATTAGATTGAGCATTACATGGAGAGCTGGTATTTAATTGCTCCTGCCCTGTCCTCCTTCAATAGCCAGTGTGTCTGCTTACCCCTGCAGGGGTGGGGATTGGGAGCACTCGCTGTGACTATAGTCAAAGGTCTCCTCTCAGTCCCGATTACTCATTATTCATCGCACCTCTCAACAGCAACTTTAATTTTAAAATAGAGAACGTACCTTTTTCTAGTTAGCAGACTGACTAAATACCCTCATTATCACACCTAGCAATATAGTTTCCATACATAGTGAAAACATGACACCCTACAATGAGGAGTCAAGAGACTGATTTAAGCATCAGGTATCATGTCAGAAGACCTGAGTTCTAGTCACAACTTAAATGACTATAGGCAAGTATAGAAAACATCATGTTATAGTGAAAAAAAAATCACTGACTCGAGAGCCTGAGGACATGCAATCGAGTTACTTAAGCTCCTTGGGCTTAGGTTTCGTCATCTATAAAATGAGAGCTGGACTAGAGGTCCTTTTCAGCTCTAAATCTCTGATCTTGTGATTGCATTAAGTTAAATTACTTCTTGGGGCCTCAGTTTCAACACTTAGTCAATAAGGTTGTTAGCCAAGAAAACTAGATAGTCCTTTAAAGCTCTGAAATCCTATGATCTTAAGTCCTGAATCTGCCACTGTGACCCTGAGCAAGAAATTTACTCATATTCTGAGCTTTAGTTTTCTCATCAGTAAAATGGGAATAAAAATATTGCACAAGTTGTTTTGTGGTGGCAAAGAATTGGAAATTGAGGGGATGCCCATCAATTGGGGAATGACTGAACAAGTTGTGGTATATGAATGTAATGGAATACCATTGTTACATGAGAAATGGTGAGTAGGTGGACTTCAGAAAAACCTGAAAAGATTTACATGAACTGATGAGTGAAGTGAGCAGAACCAAAAGAACTTTGTACACAGTAACAGGATCATTGTGCAATGACTAGACTTGATAGACTTAGCTCTTCTCACCAATGCAAAGATCTGACAACTCCAAAAGACTCATGATGGAAAATGCTATCCACATCCAGAAGAAAAAAAAAAAACATGGAGTCTGAATGCAGATCGAAGCATACTATTTGCTCTATATCTCTTTTTTGTTTCTTCTTTCTCGTGGTTCTTCCCATTGGTTCTAATTCTTCTTTACAATATGACTAATATGAAAATATGTTTAATATGAATGCATATGTAGAGCTTATATCAGATTGCACACTGTCTTTGGGAGGGAGAGAAAATTTAAAATTCAAAATCTTATGGAAGTGAATGTTGAAAACTAAAAATAAACTAATTTAAAAAATATTGCATAAGTCATCACACACAGGGCTCTTATGACATATGGAAAGTGCTTCATAAACCATATACAGTCAGATAAATATGTGCTATTGGTAATGGCACTGCTGCTATTGGGAGATTCCTTGTGCCATTAAGTTACAAAAAAACTCAAACTGAGTTTTCATGTTTCCATTCAAGTTCTTGGTCCTTTCTACTATGAAGGATGAATAACGAAGTAGAGAGAAAGCTGTTCATTGTTCCTTAAAGAAGAGATTACTTGTAGAATAATGGAATGCTATCCAGTAGAATGGAATCCAGAGAAAGATGGGAAGATTTGTATAGAACTAATGTGGTGAGATACATAAAACCAAAAGAACAACTATTATAATGATCTTCATGAAAATATCGGTAAAAGGAAGCCAAATTCTGAGAAACTAAAACATCAAGGAAGGTCTCAGAGAACAGATAATGAAACATCTGCATCATGGAAGAGAAGCAAAGAACTAGTAGAAAAAAATGTGGTATGCATTATCAGCTGAGATCACTATACTCTGTGTTTTTGCTTAATTGTTTTTCTTTCTCACAGGAGAAGATTCAATAAAGGTTTGTTTTGCTTTGTTTTGTTTTCCAAGAAATGTTTATAAGGTAAAAACAAAAATCATCAATAAACCATTTTAAATGGGGGGGGGGAGGTTTACTTCAGTTAAAGGTATCTAGGTAATATAATAGATAGAGCCCCCAACATAGAGTCAAGAAGATTCAAGTTCAAATGCAGCCTTGGACACTTACAAACTTAGCTATGTGACCCTGGGCAAGTTATTTATCCTATTTCCCTCAGTTTCCTCATCTGTAAAATGGGAATAATAGTAGCACCTACCTCTCAAGGTTGCTATGAGCATCAAATGAGCTAATAATTGTAGAGTGCTTAACAAAGTGGCAGGCACACAGTAAGCACTTTATAAATGTTAGCTGCTATCATCATCATCATCATTATTATTGGAGATTATATAAAGCTTTCCCCAAATTACGTTACCCTTCCTGGTCAGAAAGTAACTACTGCACTATGATGAGCAAACACTTGGGAAAACCAAAAGATAAGCTGGTACAGGGAAAAGGGAACAGCCAGACATTCAACCCCTCCAAAGAAATACTTTTATGCATACAGACACTTCATTACCAAGCTTCATGTTTAGCTCCTTATTCTAGAGTATAATAGTTTTCCTCTTCATATAAGAAAACAAACATAGTTTAGGTGATTATAATCATATTTTAACAGGCAAATTGTTGCCAGTAACTTGGATCCAGTGGTTAAGACAGATTCAATTCCGAAGATTTTCTTCTAATGTATTTTGCCACTACTAACAGTCAGATAAACACAATCTATATTTCACAGAAAAACATAAATTCATTTTCTTTTTTTTAAACCACTGGCAATCTCCCAAAGTTACAGCTCCATAGGTGATATTGGTGATTTAACATACATCAGTTCATTTATTCATACATGCATACATTCATTCATTCGACAAACATTGATCAAAAATGTACAGTGTATTGATCAATGTGTTATGCATTGGGAGAAATGCAAAGTTTAGGTAAGATTTGGATCTTGCTTTCACAAAGCTTATAAAATCTAGGATGGTGGAAAGATGCAAAGAAGTCTAAGAATACAGAAGAGATTGGGGACAGGAGTAGAAAAATAATTTAGATTGGCTGGAGCAGGGAGTGCGACAAAAAGGCATACTAATAATGTTAACAATATGTATTTTGGTGCTTTAATGTTTGCAAAGAGCTATACATATATAATCTCATTTGTGCCTGCAAGATAATACTGGTTAAGGTGGTGCTAGACTGTAGAGGACTTTCATTGCCAGACAAAAGATTCTGAATTTTATTCAGTAGGCAATAGGGAGCCACTGAAGATCTTTGAGCAGAGGAATGATGTGATCAGATTTATTGATAAAGAGGATTTTTTCTGGCAGCAGATGATCAATACACCAGATTCGTTTTTTTTTTTTTTGCAGACATCACCAAGAAAAATGCCCAAATGTTATATGTAGCCTTTTTGATCCCCAATAGTGAATCTGAAATCTTTGGATGAAATGGAAACACAGAATGTGGTATTTCTATCAGATCAGCAGTCTGCCACTAGATTGAAGACAGCTTGAAATAAAATGTACAAACTGTTCCATAACATTTTATTTTTTTTTAATTTTTTTTTCCATTTGTCTCTTTCAAAAGGTTCCAAGATACATAGGAGTGTTTATTGGCCATGATGTGCTTATATAAAGAGCTTTCAGATCATATGGAGATCATAGCAGCTCCAGGAGAAATCTATTTTTGTGACTAAGTAAGCGGTAGAGGTATTTTTTGGCTAGTGAGTGGTTGTTGTGTTACATTAGGTTTACATTGAAAAATATTCATCTTTGAACTTCAGCGTGTTCTATTGCTTAGGTCTCAACCACTCAGGCAGGACAAAGGTTTGCTTTGAGAATTTTCTTTTTCTTTTTCTTTTTTTTTTAAACTTATTCATCTGTAAGAGAGAAATATTTAGACAAAGCACATGCCATGACCAGGCAAGGTCCTGGTCACTTTACATTTAATAAAGGCTCCATTGGGGAAGATTTGTTTTTTCTTCAAAATGGGGAACTAATTTATACAATTTACTTTGGAGAAAGTTTTCCTAAAAACATTTCAGACTCCTGTCTGATTATATCGTCCTTGGCTGTCATGAACTGCTTTGAACACTCAACCATACAATGACGTTTGTCACAGTCTTTACTCAAAATATTATAAAGGACCTATTTCATTTAAAAAATTTTGAGATAATAAATGTGAACCAGTGTGCTGTAGTGTATTGATAGCCAGATTTCCATTAAGGAAGACCTGGGTTCAAGTCCCATTTCTAGTTCATACTGGCCATCTAACCATGGGCAAGTCATTTGGCCTTTTACTGGCCCAGGCAACTCCTCCAAACGACAGGATACAAACAAGTTGCCATTCTGCATAGGTTCAAGGGAATTTCCATACAGGAAACTCCCTATATCTGGAAAACACTGATCTAGACTACAGAAAAATAAAAATAGTAAATAATTGGACAAATAGTAATTGAAGAAGGTTGTTATAGCTTCCAATGAATCTTAAATGATTTTGATGATGGATGGAAGAGACACTGCTGAAGGAGAACTTGTTAGACCATATTTTGTTCAACTAAATAAAATGCTTTATTATTATCACAAATAAAACGGCACAGTGGGATCTTGCATTTTATACATCTTTCAGTCAATTTTGTGATATGTAAAGGCCTTCATCACCTCATGTTGAGCTATTGCAATAGCCGGCTGGTGGGTCTACCTGCCTCAAGTCTCTCCCTACTCTAGGCCATCCTCCATTGAGCCACCAAAGTAATTTTCCTAAAGAATGGGTCTGATCATGCCACCGTCTACTCAGTAAACTCCGGTGGCTTCCTAGGATTGAATACAAAATACTCTGGCGTTTAAAGCCCTTTATAAACTGGTCCCTCCTATATTTTCTGTCTTCTTATACATTACTCCCCCCTTCCCTTGTACTCTAAATCTAGTCACACAGGCCCCCTTACTGTTCCATAAACAAAACATTCCATCTCTTGGCTGCAAACATTTTCTCTGGCTGTCCCCTAGGCCTGGGATGTTGTCCTTCCTCATCTACACTTCCTGGCTTCCCTGGCTTCTCTGGCTTCCTTCAAGTCCCAACTAAAAATCCCATCTTCTGGAGTATAGGGTGTGTTCAGAGGAGATTATAACTCTGGTGTGAGGGCTGCCTAGCCCTTTTCAGGGCTGCTTTCCACCTTTGGTGTCTACCTAATTCATCCAACTCTCATCTGTGGCTCCAAGAAGTGTAGCATGCCCAGTGGCCACAGCCCATTAACTATTTTTGCAGCTGGGCCAAACCAGGTTGAGGGTAATTGAGGGTTCTCAAACCCTTTGGTGAGGTAGGGGGGTGTCTACTTCAAGCATATGAAGATTTCCCTAGGTGGAATGGACAAAGAACAATTTGTCCTGATGTTCATGGAGGCAGCTGAAGCAGGTGCTGTGAAATGCTTAGAGCTTGGTTAGACATCAAAGATTTCAAGGTCATCCACTGCATTGGGGCCATCACCAGTTATCTTGACTTTTGTCTTGCACTGGACTCTGATTATTCTGGAAGAAAGAGTGAGAACTATGATATCATGCAATTCTATCTCACTTAAATCCAATTTATGTGCAAGTCAAAAAACATCACCCATACCATTTTTAACCTAATTCAAAGTCCTGTGACGACAGGCAATTGTCAAAGCGCAAGTACGAATACATTGGGAGTTGTAGTCACAATCCTGCACATGGGCAGCCCAGGCCATAGGGTCTCTTCTCACTGGACTGAAGCAGCAGTGGGATTCAGCAGCACCCTGGTGTCTGAGCAGCCTTTTAAGGACCGCACTACTCACCTCCTGGTGTGAGGAAGGGACTAGAAAAGGTGCTCTAAAAATTGTCTGCTTCACCCAACACTGGCCTGATTACCAGGGCAGGTAGGGATCCCAGCCTGTGGTCAAAATATACACAAAAATAGAGTGAAGCAAGGCAACTATTAATGTTTCAGTCTTTTTTGTGTGTGATTAATAAGGTCCAAGTATCTTCCCAGTTTTAGCATCTTCTTGTCCTTGTGAATCATAATAATTCTTTAAAACAAATCTTTTTGGTCTAATTCAAATGTTTTCCCCATATTTGTTCTCTTTCATATTATTTCTTCTAACTTTATAAACTTATGTCAAATGGCTCTATTACTGTTATTAAAAAAAAAGCAACTTTAAAGCCTTGGAGATCATTTACATTTTTCTTTTGTTTACTGTCTTCCTTCTATTTTCCTTCTTAAATTTCTTTTGGATGACCAAGTTTTGTTTTGTTTTTTAACAGTTTTATCATCCATTGATTCTCTCTGCTTTAAGAAGTAATACTACTCACAATCTTCCTTCATCCTTCTCCATAAGGTTTTATAAATTAGTTTTTATTCTAAGGCTATGTTGCCTTTGGCTGCCTCCTCACTCTACTTTGTAGGTAAGTCAAGTATTTGTCAACTAAAGTGCTTTTTAGAGGTTTTTTTTGAAGGGAGGAGGGGAATTTCTTTGTTATAGTAATAGATTTATGTTAGTAAAAGTTCTGTATGAAATTTTTATATTCTATATCTGTGCCCTTTCTTCTGTTACCCATTTTTCTTTATAAATACATTATTTGCACAAATCAGGACTGGGTTGTTTTGAATTCATTCAGTATTTCTTTTTCTTATCTTTCTTCTTCTAGCTCTGTATTAATTTTGATCTTCTAACAAATCAATAATCTCACCTGTACACAGATAGCTGACTCAGTATTAATGACTCTCGAATTAATAACAAGTAAATTCCTGTCTATTAAAATGTAATCATTTTTGTGATGTTATCTGGTATTTGACCAACATCTATTAATTCTATTCTCAAGGAAAGTATTCATGATATAGAGATGTGTAGTTGTTGTATAGTCTGTGGGCCATTTTATCAGTCAATCTTTAAGTGCTTAATATGTACCAGGCACTGTGCTAAGTGCTAAGAAAACAAATTCAAGCAAAAAGAAAGACCAACCCTTCCTTCAAGAAGCTTAAATTCTAATGGGGGAAGACAGCACATAAAAGGAAGCTGAAAAACAAGGGTAGGAGGAAGTGGGGAAGGAAGAGGATATGGTTAAGAAAGAAACTGGGAGAGTCAGGGACATAGCCCAGGAGGAATGAAGGAATAACCATGGCTGGCCCTGGCCATTTCCTGAAAATAGAGGTTCTGGAAGGAACCAGAGAGTCAGAAGAAGAGGTGACCGGGGCAAGACTACAAATCTTTAAGCTCCCTCATTCCTCATTTCTGACCCATGATTTATAACATATCTGTCAGTTAGTCAAGTCAGTATTCACTGGGCCTGGGGTCAGGAAGACCTGAGTTCAAATCCAGCCCCAGATACTTACTAGCTGTATGCCCCCAGCCAAGTCATTAAGGCTCTAGTTGCCTCATTTTCTTCAACTGTAAAAAGGAGGGAATAATAGCACCTACCTTTCAGAGTTGTTGTGAGGATCAAATGAGATAATGTCTGCAAAGTGCTTAGCACAATGACTGGCACATATTTGGTACTTAATTAATGGTTGTTTCCTTCTTCTAAAAAGGATTTATTAAGCACCTACAATGTGCCAGGCACTGTGCTAAGCACTGGGAATAAAAAGGCAAAAAGACAAAGCAAAAAAAAAAAAAGCCCCATTCTCAAGAGGCTCACATTCCAATAGGGGAGACAAAATGCAAACAACTATATTGAAACATGATATACAAAGGAAAATTGAAGATAATGCACCAGCATTAAGAGTGATAAGGAGGTGCAGCTAGCTGTGTGACCCTGGACAAGTCACTTAACCCCCATTGCCTAGCCAAAAAAAAAAAAAACAAAAAACAAAACAAAACAAAAGAGTGATAAGGAAAGCCTTTTGGTAGAAGGCAGGATTTTCGTTAAGACTTGAAGAAAGCCAAGGATGCCAGGAGGTGGAGATGAGAAAGGCAAGTGTTCTAAGCATGGTGTACAGCCAATGAAAATGTGCAAAAGTAGCAGATGGGATGTTGTGTGAGAGAAACAAGAAGGTTGTTTCACTGGCCTACTATGTGCCTCATAGTAGGTTGGATGAGTAAGGTGTAAGAAGACTGTAAAGGTAAAAGGGGGCTGGGTATTAAAGGACTTTGGATGCCAAAGATAAGATTTTATATAGGAACCTGTAGGTGACAAAGAGCCACTGGAGTTGATTGTATGGGGGGGGGGGGGGGCAGGACATGATCAGACTTGAACTTTAAGAAAAACAATTTAATAGCTGAGTGGATGGGACTGGAGTGGAGAGAGGCAGATCCACCAGCTGGCTATTGCAATAATCCAGGAATGAGGGGATGAGGGCCTACACTAGAGTGGTGACCACATCATAGGAGAGAAGGGGGCACGTTTGAGAGGTGTTCCAAAGGCAAAATTGACAGACCTGGGCAAAAGTTTGGATATGGCAAGGGGAGGGGGTGAGAAATACTGAGGAGTTAAAGGTGACATCTAGATTGTGAGCCTGGGTGAATGGGAGGATAGTGATACCCTTGATAGAACTAGGGAAGTGTGGAAGGGGGCAAGGTTTAGGGAAAGAGAAAATGAGTTCAGTTTTGGACATGTTGAGTTTCCAATGTCTACTAGACATTGAGTTTAAGATATCCAAAATGCAGTTGGAGATGTGAAACTGGAGGTCAGCAAAGCAATTAAAGCAGGATAGGCAGATTTGAGAATCATCAGCATAAAAATGTAATTAAATCCTTGTAAGTTGCAAAGATCATATGATCTCATGACCAAACATCCCATGAAATTATATTAACCACTGCTTTTGAAAGCATTACAAAACCAAATCTGTCAATTCCTTTATTTGTTTCTCAGAGAGGGTATAAGCCATCTTTCCATAAAGATGCAACTTCCTTCTTTGTTTCTGATTTCTTATAGAGTATAAAAATAAAGATCATAGGATCTAGTTCCTCCCAGAGTAAGTGGATCCAGTCATTGATCGCTGGACAAGGATCTGGCATTTAGAATGCCAACAGTCAAATTAAAGAACATATATGATCTAAATGCTGTGATTCCTCTCACCCCCTTTCCCCTTTTCCATCACTCTGTCACCATAATTGTAATACTAGAAGGCAGCCTTATAGGACTGGAGGCCATTCAGTATTTTTCTTTGTTTCACTGGGTTTCATTACCAAAGAATTAATTACCACATGGCCATGCTACTGCTGATAATCATTTTCTTAGGCTGCACAACTCTCAAGTAAAGGAGGAGGGTATGGGGCTTCAGGAGCACAGCAGCTGGCCTAGCTTTCACCACCACTTCTGTAAACAGCCTTCCCCTCCCCTCCCCCCCTGCCTCAGCTCTACCAAACAACCCAAGGAATGTCTTGTTCATAATTGCTGCAGCAGCAGGATGTGCACTATAGGGATTTGTCTTTCTACTAGCAGAATGATAATGGATTTTAACCTGTTTATACCAGTCTTAGAAGCAAAGACCTGAGAGATTTGGAAGAGGACAAGGTACAGAAGAAAATAGTTTTAACTATTAGCTACTATTTGTTAAGATGCATGAATGGAAAAAATAGCCAGAATAACTTGGAGTATCTCCCCAGAACCATTAAGGAGTATTTGAAAATATTCATCTTTTGTTGTTTTTGTTGTTATTTAATTAAGAAATTGTCATCTTGAACATTGCAATAACTAATGAACTAACTGTTCTCTTTGGTTGATGATCCAAGGGCCCCCGCCCCTGCCCTTTCTTCTTTATACTTAGCCTGGGCTTCAGAAAACAGACTTGGTCCAAGACAGTGCTCCAAGCCTTTCCAGCATGGTCTAACCTGCCAGAGCTTACGTTCTGTTGGCACAACTTCAGAGAACCCATGATCATAAAACATGTCACAATGAGGAATAAAAGTAGAGCTGTCTTTTTTTTTTTTTTTTAGCTAGGCAATGGGGTTAAGAGACTTGCCCAGGGTCACACAGCTAGTAAATGTCTGAGGCTGCATTTGAACTCATGAATATGAGTCTTCCTGATTCCAAGCCCAGTGCTCTATCCACTGTCCTACCTACCTACCCCATACAACTGTCTAGAGTTTTTCAAATAGCTTGTTAAAAGAAATCAGAGAGGACAATGCATTCTAGTCCAGTTTAATCCAAATTCATCTGATAGTCTCATCGACATATATACATTCTTCAGTGCTTTTATGGATGCAGTCCCTCCACCAGTATAGATTATAACTCACCCACACTATCTCATTCACTCTAATTTTTGTTGATATCTTTCCATAAACCTGATATAAGAGAACCCCTCTTCATGTGAGGATTCATGTACAAATTTGAGGATGCCTCTCACAAAAGCTCTCTGGATACTGCCCCAATCTAGAAAAATGCTAGGAATGTCAACATGTAGCTTGTTTTCCTTCCTAAAAAGGAACCTCAGTTCTCTTTGCAAGTACCCATAGGCATAGATAAGCAAGACCACAGGCAGAAGAGGGCACATAGAATGTTGAGAGTGCTTAGAGAATGTGCCATATAAGGATCAGTCAAAGGAACTTTGGATGTTTAGCCTGGAGAAGACTTAGGTCATATGTGAGAGTAGTTTTCAAGTTTTTGAAGGCCTGTCATGAAGAAGAGGGATAAGAACTGTTCTTTTTGGTCCCAGAGGAAAGAACCAGGAAAGTTGTAGAGAAGAAGATTATGACTACTTAACAAGGGAAAACTTCCTAACAGTGCTATCCAATGTGGAACAGGCTGCCTCGGGAATGATGGATGTTCCCCATACCCTTTCCCCACCCCCCCACACACACTAGAGGTCTTCAAACAGACACTAGATGACCGCTTATAATCAGTACTATAAAGAAGATTCTTAAGGAGGAAATTTAATTTAATGGCCTCTGACATCCCTTCCAACTCTTGCATTTTTTATTCTGAAATCAGAAATATGTTAAATAATTGAAGTGAGAAACATGGAGGAGGGAACTTTTCTCCAGAAACAAAGTGTATCCTGACATTTGGAACCCTGGTTCTAGGTCAGAGGAACATCGAAGCATTCACCTCCATAGGCTTTAGTTCCCCACTGCTTGTATGGGATTTATAGAATGGTTCTCTACATGACCCTCCTCTATTCTTGACATTAAGCCTCACCATCCAGTCAACACTGATTCATCAGAAGTAGTTTTACTTTCATTATTCAGACATGTCCAGAATCCACACTATCTTAAGAAATAATCATAACAGAAACAATGCGGTATGATGGAAACATTTAGGATTTATGACCAGAACACCTAGATTCACAACCAACCTGCACAGTTTATTATAGTGTTGCCTTGGGTAAGTCACAACTTCTCTAAGAGGCCTCAGTTTCCTCATCTCTAAATGAGGAAATTAAACTAGTATCTTGCAACAAAAAGAGACTGGCTTCAGAGTCATATTATCTGGATTAAGACGTGTGCCCCTGTTGTTACTACCTAAATAACCTTTAGCAAGTCATTTAATTTCTCTGAGGCTCAAGTTTCCCTCAAATGTTAAATGAAGGGGTTGGGCCAGATGGCCTCTGAAGAACCTTCCAGTTCCAGATCTAGGACCCTATGATCCCTTCCTGCTTTAAATCCTCAGATCTTCAAGGTAAGCAACAGCACAGAGAAGATGAAACCTCAGGTTATTTTACTGGTAAACATTTAAACAAGAGGAAGAAATGTGAGGTTCCTGCTGTGAGCCTTTACCTATATTTATCCTGAAGCAGTTCATCTACCAAGCTGAATCCTCCCCCAGTTTTGCTGAGCAGCATGGCCCGCCTGGCAGGAGGAAATCATTACATAGGGATATTTTGTCTAAAGCTGTTCAGACAAAACGTCAATAAGTTGGCTCAGCTTGAAAATATGGCAAAAGTCTGGAATTGTCACTGCAAGATAAAGTATATAACCTTGTTTTCTATAATCATACTCAGGCTATGTCTTAGGACTACTCTATTTTTCTGCCTTTCCCTCTGTGATCACAGGCCCTTCATTTGACCAGTTTCATATATCCTAAGGAGAACTTGAGTCCTGAACTATTTATGTGTTACATCAAATTTTAAAAAAGAGTTGTTTTCTTTAAAAAACAAAAACTACAATAACTGAGAATATTGGAATTGGTACAACTAGTATCTTCCATATTGACACCAGATATCCCATTAGAAAGCATTATTAGAGTTTACAATAGGAGGTATTTCAGTCATTGGAGTTTTCAGCCCAACCTCATGACCCATGACCTTTCCCCATATTAGAGAACATAGATAAGCATATAGATAGACAGATCAATAAACAGCCAGAAAGATAAAAATGATTGTTTTTATTATCTGCCTTAATGAAATGATACCATAGGCCACCAACTACCCTAAACCTCATTTTAGCCACTTTCAACCTTTCTTACCAGTCATGCCAAAATATAACAATTGTCTATTGACCGGTTTACGTTTCAGACACTGACTTTCCTCTTCTCCCCTCTCCTGGAGGTATGTGAATGGAATTCTGGTATTTGTAAGTTCAGAGGAAGGAGCATTCCCTTGAAGACTTGAGAGTGATTTCAACTTTTTTGGTCTGTAAGCCATAAGAGGTATTTGACTCATGCCTGGGAGTTTTTTGTTGTTGTTTTAAAGACACACATAGCCTGCAAGAAACCAGACAGAGAAGGAGATGCCTTGTTTTAAGAAGACATGGCAGATTAAACCTTCAGAGAAAAGTGGGACAATGAGGAGAGGCCAGTGGCAAAAGAAAAGTTTGCAGACTAAACCGTGTCCCAGGTAGGAGATAGGCAAAGCCTGAGAAGAATTTAGCTCTGTCTCTAACTAGCAGGTTAGAGGAAGCAGAAATGATCAAGACCAGGCTAGCCAACTATCTATACTCCACAACAATACCCAACAGTGTTCCCTGTGCACAAGCAGGAAAGACAGCACTCAGAACTGTGACTAAGGTAAAAGTAAATCAAGCTGATAGCTCTGGGCCTATACCTCTTTTCACTGAACAGTGATGCAGGGTAACAGCTGGTGAGAAAGAAGATGGCTTCATTAAATGGTGCTAGGGTTTTGTTTTGTTTTTTTAAATCTCAGACTCATATGTGTACATCTAATCAATGCATAAATTCCTCTCATTATCAGTAACAAAGTGGATGAGTTGCCCCTTTCTGCCTTTCATATGCCTCCCTTAGGCTACCATTTGATGTCTTCCTTTACTCATCACAGCTGCCATTGACCTTTATCTTTGGCAGATCTGATTTACTTTTCTCTATTAACGTTGGAGGAGGCTCCAATGACTGATCATGGAGAGAAGGGAAGGAGGTGACCAGGTCCCACCATGATGGAAAGCCTTCATGTACAGGCCTCAGGATAGACTGTGTACGTGCTAACCAAGGAATAGACTAGTAAGACTTATTACCAGGCTACCATGAATTAATGAATTTCTAAACTGAAGTAACTCTCAACCACCAACTAGTCATTTAGGGCCTAAGATCTGTGTCAGCTGAGAGAAAACCAATAGCAGCAAAATTGTGGATTCTTAAAGTTTATTTGCAAGGTCTATGATTTAATAATCAATGTAGGCATTCCATCTACCAATACAAATGGCAATCCATCAGCCCCTCCCCATTTTGTGTAATTCTTTTCCCTATATCTCAGCAAATTTCTATAAAGATTCTATCTAATGAGAATTTTAGAGGCCTTCGTCTGACTTTTTTTTTCAGTATTTCAGTTATATAAGACTCAAGCTGCTGATTATCTATTAACTTTCACTCCCATTATAGAATAATCCTTTTTTCCAGATATTTATCTCCTTACTGTGGTCTTTTATACCACTTTTTTTGGATAGGTATTTTGTTGAAATGAATCTTTCCATTGCATGATTTTCTCTGAACAAAAAATGTTGGAAGGAAAGGGGTTAGGTACTGGCACGTTGCAATTTACCCCACATACCACACCTGAGGGATGGTCTTGGCACCAACAGGTACGTAGGCAGAACTAATAAAAGAGAAAAATATTAAACCATAAACTGTATAATCTTTCTCTGGATTTTTTTTATACCGGTCTTGTGATTTCATTGGTTAAGGAACTTCCATTAAGGAAATTCCCTATATCTATGCAAATCAACAGCTACTTTTCCACTGAAATTCTAACTACTCTGGAACTTGGAGTCTTAGAGATCTGCCTGGAGCATGGAGAGTTTAAGGGGCTTGCTGGGGTCACACTGCCAGTGTGTGTCAGAGTAAGACTTAAATCCAATATTCCAGACTTTGAGGCCAACTCTCTATCCACCAGATAATACTGCCTTTCTGGACAATGGAGTACATGGATAGTATTGTCATATAAGAACTTTCCTTCCAAAGAATTTTGAGAACAAGTAACTTGATTTGGGGAAAAAAACCCTGGACTTGGAGTCAGAAAACCTGAGTTCTAGTCCCTATTCTCCTCACATTGACTGGCTATGTAGCCTTTCAAAAATTTTTGTGCCTCAATTTTTTCACCTATAGAATAAAAAACTTGGACTGGTTGATCATTGAGGTACCTTTTAGCTAATATTTCATGATTCTATAATGGCATTTTCTGAAATCTTGGTAATGTTGGCCAGCATAGGCATCAGAATACTCTAACCATACCCCACTATAGCTGGGCATACAAAGACTTCCATAAGCAGACTTCAACCTGCATTTGTGGCCTTATCTTTTGGTACTCCTCATCTATCCTATACCCATGCTTTCCTATCCCTTTACTAACCCCATTTTTTATCACATTATTCTCCATGACCAAGTACACTCTCACACTCCCCTCCACTTGTGTCTATTGAAATTATATCCATCCTTCAAGGAGCAACTCTAATACTACCTCCCCCGTTCAATTCCATGTCCAGCATTGAGATCCTGATAGTGAGCCCACAAGGGGCCAGGGTACTATTCCATTCCCTGTTCTATATTCAAGCATATAGATGAGACTAGGTTCAGTCTTAAGGAGCCTGCTTCTGATTAGATGGATTAGGATCTGCTTTCTTATACCCTTCATTTTATAAAGTCCATAGTCTTTTTAATTATTTTAATTATTATTCATGTCTAGGGCTTTCAAAAAAAGAGATAGAGTAAAAGAGGGATTCGATGCACAGTATGAATCAATGTACAGAACAGATACTTTATCCTAATGCACAAAAAGGAATAATTAGCATAAAATAATCTAAGCACACATTAACAGAACAATGAGTACAGAATTCAGTAACAATTTATAACTACTGCTATAATATATTAGAAGGCTAATATTTAAACTTAATCAGAACAGAAAGATGATTGCACAATTGTCAATTAGGCAATTTACATTCCACCTCAGCTCTGTACTGTCAGAGTACTAAGGACCTAAACCTCCCCTTCAGATGTTTCTTCATTCAACTGATCCTATTTCTGCTATAGCCAAGAAGTTCCTGCCACTGTTTCTTTCTTTCTTTTTTTTTTGATCACATACTTTTTTATTAATTTATTTTGATTTATCAACAATCACTTCCATATGCTTTTGAGTTTAAAATTTTTCTCCTCCTTTCTCCCCACCACCCTCCCCAAGATGGTGCACAATCTGATATAGGCTATACATATGCATTCCTATTAAACATATTTTCACATTAGTGATGTTGTAAGTAAAAATTAGAACCAATAGGAGGAACCACCAGAAAGAGGAAACAAAACTCAACAGAAGAGAAAAAAATAGAAAATAGTATGCTTCGATCTGCATTGAAATTCTATAGTTATTTCTTTGGATGTGGATAGAATTTTCCATCCCAAGGCCTTTGGAGATGTCTTAGATCCTTGTATTGCTGGGAAGGGTTAAGTTTATCAATATTAGTCATCACACAATGTGGCTGTTATTGTGTACAACGTTCTTTTGGTTCTGCTCACTTCATTCAGCATCAGATACAAGTCTTTCCAGGTTTTTCTAAAGTCAGCACAATAGTATTCCATTACATTCATATACCACAACTTGCTCAGCCATTCCCCCATTGATGGGCATCCTCTCAATTTCCAATTCTTTGCCACCACAAAAAGAGCTCCTATGAATACTTTTGTACATGTGGGTCTTTTTCCCATTTGCATGATCTCTTTGGGATATAGCCCTAGAAGTGCTATTGCTGGGTCAAAGGGTATGCACATTTTTATAGCCCTTTGGGCATAGTTCCAAATTGCTCTCCAAAATGGTTGGATCATTTCACAGCTCCACCAACAATGCATTAGTGTTCCAGTTTTCCCACATATTCTCCAACATTTATCATTTTCCTGTTTTGTCATGTTGGTCAATCTGATAGTTGTGATGTGGTACCTCAGAATTGTTTTGATTTGCATTTCTTTAATCAATAGTGATTTAGAGCATTTTTTTTCATATGACTATAGATGGCTTTAATATCTTCTTCTGAAAACTGCCTGTTCATATCCTTTGACCATTTATCAATTGGAAAATGACTTTTATTCTTATAAATTTGACTTAATTCTCTATATATTTTAGAAATGAAGCCCTTATCAGAGAGGCTGGTTATAAAATTTCTTTCCCAATTTTCTGCCTTCTTTCTAATCTTAGTTGCATTGGCTTTGTTTGTGCAAAAGCTTTTCAATTTAATCTAATCAAAGTTATCCATTTTTCTTTTCATAATGTTCTCTATCTCCTGTTTGGTCATGAATTCTTCTGTTCTCCATAAATCTGGTAAGTAAACTATTCCTTGCTCTCCCAGTTTGCTTACAGTATCAGTCTTTGTATCTAAATCATGAACCCATTTTGACTTTATTTTGGTATATAGTGTGAGATTTTGATCAATGCCTAGTTTCTGCCATACTCTTTTCCCATTTTCCCAGCAGTTTTTTTCAAAGAGTGGGTTCTTATCCCTGAAGCTGGGGTCTTTGGGTTTATCAAATAATATATTACTATAGTCATTGACTACTGTGTCTTGCATACTTAACCTATTCCATTGATCCTCCACTCTATTTCTTAGCCAGTACCAAGCAGTTTTGATGATTGCTGCTTTATAATACAATTTAAGATCTGGAATGGCTAGGCCACTTTCCTTTTTTTTTTTTCCATTAGTTCCCTTGATATTCTGGACATTTTGTTCTTCCAAATGAATCTTGTTATTAATTTTTCTAACTCCATAAAATAATTTTTGGTAGTTTCATTGGTATGGCACTGAATAAGTAAATTAACTTAGGTAGAATTGTCATTTTTATTATGTTAGCTCGCCTGCCATTGTTTCAAACAACTATTCTTCTCATGGGACTCAGAACCTCAAGATCTCCAAAACTCATGAGATTACTTGAATTCCTGGATATGTTCAACTTGAAACTGATGCTCAATCACCTATTCAGGAAAGAAAACACACCAAGCAGCAAAGGACAATAGGGGCCCTGAGTCAAGCTCATCTAATTGAGTAAGGGCTCCAAATGGCATGAGCAGGAGAGTGAAGGAACCACACACACACACACACACACACACACACACACACACACACACACAC
>NW_020954619.1:39704759-39753436 GCF_900497805.2 Vombatus ursinus | reverse complement strand
CACACACACACACACACACACACACACACACACACACACACACACACTTTCATGGGAAAGTCAAAGCAGAAAACCCATTACTTGCCATACAGGAGAATCACTGACAAGAGGGCCAAGCTGGAAACTGTTTCTCCATTTAACATAGAGCAGGGAAAGGACCTAGGGACCAAGCAGGATTTTCACCATTATCCTAAACTACTATGTCCTTTTATAACTGGGCCACCATATGGCCAGAAGAATCCAGCAAGGTTATTAACCCACAAAAGATCCAAGCAATGACTCACTATGTCCTCAGAATGTCCAAAAGTTTCTTTGCTCTTGTTCAATTGTATCCAACTATTCATGACCCTGTAGACCGTATTTGTCCATGGGGTTTTACTGGCAAAGATACTAGAGTAAGTTGCCATTTTCTTCTCCAGTGGATTCAGGCACATAGAGATTAAGTGACTTGCCAGTGACTTACAGGTAGTGTCTGAGTTCAAAATTAATGCAGGTCTTCCTGACTTTAGGTCCAGCACTCTATCTACTGAGCCATCTAGTTGCCCAAAAGTTTCTAGGAGACTTGATAGGCCCATTTGGCTTCCACTGCTCCCAGATTTATCCTGTATTACAAATAGAACAAAATTTTATTGTCTACTATATGTAAGTCACTGTGCTGATTGCTAGGAGGAAAATAACGGTGCCTAACGTCAAGGCTAATTGAAGATTCCCTTGATCCCTGCAGCCTAAAATAAATACCACTTTGAGTTTCTCATATCCTTTTGTTTCTGCCTTTAAAATTTTATTTGGAATTATAGGAATAATAGAGCCAGAAGGGACCTTAAAGATAATCTACTCTAACTCCCTCATTTAACAGATGAAGGTTTAGAATCAGGGTGGTAAACACTTGCCTTGGGTCACACAGGCAGTAAATAGCAGAATCAGAATTTAAAACCAGGTCCTCTGCCAAATTTAGTATTTTTTCATGTTTTATTTTTGTATCATAGTTATTTTTATATGTCCTACACAAAGATTGTAAGCTGCCTGAGGTCAGAGGACTCCTGTTTATATTGGTATAAGAGTAATATGTAACACAATGTATTGACATAGAAGGTGCTGAATAAATACCTTTTGAATTATTGAATTTTGTTGAATATCACCAAACCCAATTAGTCTAGGGCAATTATACAACTAGATAATTATACTTCAACATTTCCCCAACCTCTTTTTCTGAGCTTAATATCTTTTCATATTTCATTTGCCAGTAGGCACTCTTCAGCATTCATTATTGTATGTCTTTGTGCTCAACACTTTTCTCTTCTTTTGTACCATTCTTCTGTTTGCCCTCTGCCCTTTTACTTTATGCCAGTAGCCTCTGGAGCCACCCATTATCTTTGGCTCCCAGACCTCTTTAATCCTCCTTATAATGCCTCTCTAGCTACTCCTGCCCTTTCCCATTCCCTTCAGGCCCACTTGATCTCTCTGTAGTCTCTTTGCCTTTTCAAACTCTGCTAGGCCATCTCTTTTCTTCTCTACTCAAGGGTATCATTGCTGGGGGGTGCCTAGGAAACCAAAATGCAGACATGGCAAGGATGAGTAATGAGTGAAGCCATGGTTTTACTTTGTGCTACTCTTTAATAGAATATAACTCAGTCCTTCATCTTCGCCATGAAAAAGCTGAATTCACCAAAAGATGATCCCCAAAAATTAAGGTAGTGCTTGAATGCTAAGTTTATGATCCTAAAGCACTGGTGGATGAAGGAATTCACAGGAATTTGGTTTATTTATGGTAGGTACTAAGGAATAAAATCCATTGTCAAAATCATATATCCTTTCAACAATGCCAAGATCTGTTTCCTTATATAAAATGATGGTATAGTGGGAAGAACAATTGACTAGAATAATAGCTAATATTTATAAAACATCTACTGTGTGCTAGGCACTATGCCAAGAGTTTTTCAATTATCATCTCATTTGCTTCTCACAAGAATCCTGGGAGGCAGGTGCTATTATCATCCCCATTTTATAGAAGAAGAAAATGAGACAAACAGAGGTTAAGTGACTTACGCAGGATCACATAGCTAAGAGTGTCTGAGGCTGGATTTGAATTCAGGTCCTGACTCTAGGCCTGGCACTTTATCCACTGTGCCACCTAATTACTTAGAAGTCAAAAGACCTTTCTTCAAGTCCCAACTCTGACACTAACTGTGTGACCTTAGGCAAGCCATTTCAACTTACTGGGCTTCAGTTTCTTCATCTGTAAAATGGTTGTTATTCAGTCTTGTCTGACTCTTTGTGACCCCATTTGGGATTTTCTTGGCAAAGAAGTAATTTGGCATTTCCTTCTCCAGCTCATTTTACAGATGAGGAAACTGAGGTAAACAGGGTTAAATGACTTGCCCAGGGTCACACAACTAATAAGTGTTTAAGGTTGGATTTGAACTCAGGTCTTCCTGACTCCAAGCCTGGCAGTCTATACACTGTGACACTTAGCTGCTCCTAAAATGGTAGAATACATAATCTCTAAGTTTACTTCCGACCCTAACATTCTGTGAGTTTCAAGTTTTAACAAAGGGAAATAGGAGTCTAAAAAAATTTGAGTTGCCTAGTACAATTCACCAAGGGGGAAGGAAATAATTTAAGTCTACTCTGACATCCAGTGTTTAATTCACTAATATTACTCCCTGTTAACCAACCTGTTTAAAGCACACAAACACACCCCCACACACACATACACTAATGGATCTATATCATTAATATAGTATTCCTTTCAATGATGCAGATCTCAACCCATCCACACCCTTTCACCCTATGTGACTCTTGCCTATGTCTTCCTCTAAATCTTCCATAATCCAACAAGGTGGATTTCTTTCTCTAGCTCCCTTGACATCACATAAGCAAGTACAAAGCACATAGGATATACCCACTTGTGTTCGTGGAAAATATTAATAATAACAATGACAATAATAATGATAAATAGTTAATGTTTATATAGTGTTTACTATGTTCCAGGTGCTATGCTAAGGACTAGAAATACTTATCTGAAGGACTAAGGAAAAGCATTACCCAATGCCTTTGTACTCCGTGACTTTTCCATAGATCATGATATGTCCTGACTGTGCAAAGCACCTGGCAAAGTCTGGATTAGCACTGAACTCAAAAAAACAAGAGTACCAATGTCTCTATGAGAACTATTAAGAAGTTAGGGGCACCTAATGCTCCCTTTGGGTGCAATGCCACCCCAGGGAAACAAGGAAGAGGAAGAGAGACGAAGAAATGTAATGTAAGAACTCCATTTGGCAAAATATGTGTTCAGCGCCTACAGAGACTGTTCTTATACAGCACTGTGAAGCACTGCCATTTCATTTTGACTGGACTTTTAATTTAAATTTCCATAGTTAACAGATTGCTCACTAAAGCAATGAATAAGTTGAGTTTTTACCTCTAACCTCAATCAGCAGGCTCTTGTGTAGTATGCATAGTATGAAGACTATAAAGTCACAAAGAAGCTTCTGAGGTTATGTAGATGCTTCTGATGTAGAATGGCAAAGAGGGTGCCTGAATAAAATTCTTTAAGATGGGTGGCTCCTTGGGGGCAGCTAGGTTGCGCAATGGATAGAGCACCAGCCCTGAAGTCAGGAGTACCTGAGTTCAAATCTGGCCTCAGACCAAACACTTGACACTTACTAGTTGTGTGACCCTGGGCAAGTCACTTAAACCCAATTGCCTAAAAAAAAAAAAATGGGTGGCTCCATCTCATAGATGAGATGCCTTATTTCAGAGGCATGCTAGGTAAGCCATGCTTAACCCCTGATTTTGAACTCTGAGGCTCCTGGTCTTTGGATTTGATCACTGTTGCTATGTTCTTTCTCTCTCATTTTCAGCGAAGTCTTTTCACTGCACAGCTATTTGGCTGACTAGCCCACAATTCTGAGATTGGGCCAAGGCACAGGGACTAGTCAACACAAATAATAAAGCAATAAGAGCATCGAGGAAACATATAGCAACAAACAGTGGCATCTGAATAGCACCATTAACAACCAATAACTGCGCCCTTCCATAACCTCTATATTTCTCTAAAAAATAAATTGGCCCTGGATTTGAGTTAACACTGAATCTCAGGTTTTATATTTTTAAAGTGTTCTTGGAATTTAATTCTAAGTTTCTAATCATATATTTGGCACAATGTGATATTACGGGAAAGGCAGTATTTAAGCAAATAGTATTTTGCATTCTGGAATACAAGCTTTAAAAAAAAATGTGCAGTCCCTTTTAATTCTATCTCTAATTACTGCACTCTATACCACCCAGAACCGTGGAGAATTGATAAGATATGCAAATGAAATAGCAATTCATAGCATGTATTAAAATTTACATTTAAACTGTTAGTTAAGCTGTATACATTTGTAAATGTAAACATTAACCCTCAGGAAAATTATTTTTTAAGCTATAGCACAGTTGGAATGGATGAAATGATATACCACAGAAACATAATCAAACATGGAGAAGAATCTTCTGTTTGCTCCAAATAATCCAGAAATGGATCCAAAGAGTTGAATTCAGTTGTGTGATTGAGTTAAGCAAGTCACATAAAAAGCTGTCTTTCCAATATCACATTGTGCCAAATTTCTGATTAGAGAGTTAGAATTAAATTACAAGAATACTTTTAAAAATCAAAAGAGAGAACCTAAGATCCAGGTGTTAACTCAAATTGGAGGGTCCATTTTTAGTAAGAAAAATATGAGAATTGTAAAGATTGTAGGTTGTTCAGTATTCTGTGTGGGAATTTGATGACATCCATTCTCCTCTCCTGTAAAATGAGGGTATTAAAATTAGATGACTTCTAAATCCCCTTCTAGCTCTCAAGATAACACTAAAAGGCAGTCTTACATTCTAAAACAATTCAATTCAATGGCAATTGAATAAATATTTATTAATCACCTACTATGTGCAAGATTGAGTGTTAGGTGCTAAGGAAAATGCAAAGGTAGGGATGTATTAGCAACCCCATCCTTAAGGGGCAACTAGGAGATACAGTGGATAGAGTTCTGGACCTGGAGGCAGGAATATCTGAGTTAAAATCCAGCCTTAAATACTTAGTAGCTGTGTGACTCCCGGCAAGTCACTTAATCTATGTCTACCTCAGTTTCCTCTTCTGCAAAATAGGGATAATAGCATCCACCTCCCAGAGTTGCTGTGAGAATAAAATGAGATAATATATGTAAAGTGCTTTGCAAACCTTAAAGCGTTATATAAATGCTATATTCTTACAATAGAATGGAAGATAAAAGGTAGACAAATAGCTATAATACATGTGAGACCATGATAATCATATACAAGAGGTATTAAAAAAAGTGCTTAGAGGGAATATACTTACAGAATGAGTTTACTTGCCCTTTGGGAAAATTAAGGAAGGTTCTGTGGAGGAGGTGACATTGTAGCCAGACTTTGAAGCACTAAGAATATATCTCAACAAATGGGGGTGGGGGGCCCACAGGGGCCAGGATATTTCAGGCACAAGAAAGAGTATGAACAAAGGAATAGGTGCAGGACAATTTAGAGCATGTTCTGTGAATAAGGAGCCCAGAACAGATCTCAAGGGTCTCAAACACCAGTATAAAGAGTTTGACTATTATTTCCCTAGTTACAGGGATCCAGTAACAAATTTTGAACAGTGGAACAGTGGTATAGGATGGACTGAAATGGGAAGAATCTCTACTCGCCAGTCCTGCTAGGAGGGAAGTCACCTATTTCCACCATCACATAGACCCTTGGAATGCTATTACATGTAGGTTTAAGCCACCTTAGACTTTGGTCTGAGGGTCAGAGAACTGAATTGACTAAGTAAAAAAAAAAAGTAGAGTTGGATAAGAATGTTCAGTAGTAGATCAAATATACAACCTCCAAACCAGTCCTGTATCCAATGCCTAGCCAAATAGTATTTGAATCCCTCAGGGCTTCAGTGTAGACCTAAAATAATCTAATGAAAATCTCGTTCCCTTCTGACAATTTAGTAAGAAAACAGAATCAAGAAAACATGAAAAGTAAATCCAAGAAAGGAGAGATTAACTGAATTTCTAACGGTCTCTAAGAAATGGTTCAGATTGAGAAGTTCAAGTTGGTACTGAACCAGCTCGACCCTGGTAGTTCTCAGGTCCATTCTGTCAGCATAGAGCCCCATTTCAACATCCGGTGACATGTTTCCAATGACTATGATGATGAATATTCAGCAGAGTAAACACCACTGGCATTTCCTAAATCAATATTAATAGAAACTCTCAGGCAATCAATATGCACAATGTAAACCTTCATTGATGCAGCTTACAAATGGCTGCCTTTCCCCTTTTAATGAATAAGCATATACATATATATAAACTCTCTCTATGAAAGCAGGCTGAGACATTTAGAGCACATGCTTGGGATTTCTACCCGTTAGGGATTTTTCATTTTCACATCAATATGTATGCCTCATCATGACATAGAAACAACCTGAATTCTCAAAGGTCGTGCAGGCAGAACAGTTCTGCTGTCCCTATCAAGCTCAAAATGTTTCAAGCACAGGCCTAGACAGATTGCACAGGGATGTTTGTACATTGTTGGTGCTTAATGAATGCTAATTGAATTAAATTGAACTGAATTATCATCACGGACTAGCCTAGCTAATTTCAAAGAGGCTCATCACCAGGTCAGCCACTAATAACTTTTTTTAGCCACAGCAATTCAAAAAGACCATCTGCTATGACCTTGTAAAGAAATTGTGATCTTGTGGGTAGAAGCAGCAATTTCGTTCACAAAAACTTAGATCCTTAAAGGAATGAAGTCAGAAATGTGAGTGGCTGACCTTAGTGCCTCTGAGTTTCACCTAAAACTTAAAACATTTTGGTACTCTGTAGGATCTCAAGGAAGCAGGGAGGTAGCACCGTTAAGAGAGCACTGTTCCTAGAGCTGGGAAGACTTGAGCTCAAATGTGGCCACGGACACTAGCAATGTGACCCTGGGCAAGTCACTTAACCTCTACCTGCTTCAGTTTCATGTGTAAAATAGGGATAATGGTAGCACCTGCTTCCTTAGGTTGTGGTAAAGATCAAATGAGATATTTATGCAAATTTTAAAGCACTATACAAACGCTAGCTATTATTATCAATTTAGATACAATGGTATAGATTAAAATCTACCCATGCTTTCTCATCCTGTGAAATCTTGTCCATGTCAACAAAATCAGGGGGGCCTTTATCCAGGTCTCTTAACCAGATGTGAGTACAAATGGAGCTCATGGACTACCCAACTATTTTATCAACATACTCTTATCCTCTTTTAAAAAATATCCCAAATTTGAAGGGTGATAGTATTTTATTTTGAGTCCCAGATCCTTTTCCATTAAGGTTTCTTTACTCTCAAATAGGCCTCTACCCCACATCCCTGGAGATGGTGGCCCCTCTATCTTCTCTGCCTCCAGTTCCCTCCTGGCCTTTTGGGGTAACTGGGTTCCCCAGCTGTTCCAGACTGGAACAGGAACAAAATCCCTTCTTCCCTTAACCTCAGACTTAATAACATTAAAATAATATACATATTAATATAATAATACAAAATAAAATAACACAGCTAGTAAGTGTCTGAGGCTGGATTTGAACTCAAGGAGATGAGTCTTAGCACTGTGCTAAGCACTTTACAAATATTATGTCATCTGATCTTCACAACAGTGGTATGAGGTAGGTGCTATTATCCCCATTTTGCAGTTGAAGAAACTGAAACAGACAGACGTTAAGTGACTTGCCCAGAATCACGCAGCAAGTAAGTTTCTAGGGCCAGATATGAACTCGGATCTTCCTGACTGAAGGCCCAGTGCTTTGTCCACTATACTGCCTAGTTGCTGTTAGGCTCTCTCTCAGCACCATGGGCCTAGATTCTATATTGAGGGTTGAGGGGGAGTTGGAGTAATGGAGGGAGAGCTGAAATTTAGAACCAAAGAGAAACAAAGTCCAGAAGATCAGCTCTAACTTTACTGTCCCATTTTTGAGGGGACACAAATGATTCTTGAGTGGGCTAACATCTCCCATCTCTTTCTCTTTCCCCTCTCCAATTAAAGAAGTGGATGGGATAGAGTCACTCAAAGCAGACTAGACAGGTAATAAAGCCATTGTTGATGGTGGGGCCCTATTGAAATTCCATTCTTTGTCCACTTTTTAATATATACCTGCCCTCTGACACCAACATTTGGAGATTTGGGGGGAGGGGGAGTTTTTATTGTTTTGTAGAAGTTGGGATATTGTCACCTCCTGAACCAAGTTTGAGAATCTAGTTGCAGAATATACCATCCTATCAAGAAAGTCTGAATCATCAGAGTGAACATTACAGCAAAAGAGGACCCCCTGTTCATAGGGTCATTGGATTTAGAGCTAGAAGGAAATCTGGCATCTCTTTTATTTTAAAATTGAAAGTATTTGGATCAACCAAGAATGTAACTTATCCTTGTGCATGGATGGCCTCATTTTATAATAGTAGTTCACAGAGATCATGTGAGAATAAATAAAAAATAAATACGTCTTACATTTTAGGGCTGAGCAAATGCTTTTCTCACAATAACCCTCTGAAGTAGGAAATGCAAGCGTTATTATCCCCATTTTGGATATGACAGGGGTTATATGTACTAGCTATCATCTCATCTTGGGTTAGGCCCACCTATACAGCAGAGACTAAATGAAAAGTATCAGCCAAACAGCATTCTGGGGCTGGAAAATGTGTAGGTGTGGCTGTTATGTGCAAACATTGAGAGAGGGGGAGAGGAAAAAGGAATGCAATCAACCTGTTTCTGGCACTACAGCCATTTTTCCATAATGATGGGAAGAGAGAGTAGGTGCTCAGATGGGTAGGACCTGACTCAAGAGGCCAGGGGTAAGGCAGGAAAGGCTAAAGTCATGGCTACAGCAGAGCAACCAAAAGAGAGGAGCAGCCAGCAGAAGAAAATTCAGCGTATGCGTCCAGACTGCTGGTTGCTGCCCTTGAGGAAAAGTCGGAAACCAACCAAGTATCCCCTGCCCTGCACCTAAACAGTTAGATGCACAGTGGTTAGCGTGCAGGGGCTGGAGTCAGGAAAACCTGGGTTCAATTCCAGCCTCAGTAGAAGTATAAACTGGACAAGTTACTTAATTGCTGCCTGCCTCAGTTTCCCCTACTGTAAAAAGGTGATAATAACAGCACCTACCTGACTGGGTTGTTGTGGGGATCAAAGGAGGTTATATTTGTCAAGCACTTGGCACAGTGCCTGGCATATAGCAGGTAGTTAATAAATGATTGCTCCCTTCTTCCTCCACTTCATGACACTGATCCTCCTGAAGGCTGTGAATTAAACATCACAGGGAAGTGTCTGGCTGTTCCTGGTGGGAGTGAATATTATGGAGGCTGAGTCTAGACACCTCAACAAACTATGACTGAGAAATCCCGGCTTTGGGACACACCTCTAGACTAGCAGAACACTGTCCAGTTCTGAGAGGAGCCGCAGGCACGTAGATCTGCAGCAGCTGTTTTAAATACCGCTTGGGCATATTCCTCTTTATCCTATGATGATAAGTAGGGATAGCGACTGGACCTGTGTTTTTATCACTATAGGGAACTCCCAGGTAAGGAAACTCCCTCTAATAGTGCATATCAACACCTTTTCTAAAACTTAATCTTAGAGCAGGGGTGGCCCTCGAGGTCCTCAAGTGCCACCCTTTGACTGAATCCAAACTTCACAGAACAATTGGATTCTGGCAAAGGGCCATACTTGAGGACGTAGAGGGCCACATGTGGCCTCAAGGCCGCAGGTTCCCCATATCTGTCTTGGAGTATTGCCTAGAGCCCAGAGAACTTAAGCAGCTTGCCCAGGGACACACAGGCAGTATGTATCAAAAGTAACAAGTAAAGAAACAATATACAATCAAGTCATGATCTGTGATGATATCAATTAGAATATGTTCATGTAATTAGGTCCTTTGAAATACTGCAGAAAGAGGGGAAGGGATAGTTTTCCTAGTAGAGGAAGTTTTATTCCTGACGTTCAGCTTGCATTGGCCTCTCTGCAGATAATATGTCTAGTTCTGGCCTCTGGGGCCTAGCAGAACAAGTCTAATCCATCTTCCACATGACAGATCTTCAAATATTTGAAGAAAATGATCACGTCCCCTTGTAAATTTTCTCTTCTTCAGGCTGAACATTCCCAATTCCTTCACAGGTATCTGTTAGCAAAGTAAGGGCTAGGAACTTAAGGAACATGGTGAGGCCAGAATACAATGAAGAAACCCAGAAAACAAAGGATCACATAGGATTTTCTCATTCACTGGGGTCTGTCTTGCTCTTAACCTGCTCATCTAGGTCCAGGCAGCTGCAGCTGGCAAACAGATGTACTGAGCTTGACAAAATTAAGATTTTGCTCTACACTTCCGAGATAACGTATTAAATTAGAGACATTTTATTAAATCACATAGTCTACTGACTTCACTCACAAGTAATGTTCAAACAAGTGTCCCTGTTCCCCAGATGAACTGCGAAGCAAAAACTCTGACTGGATTTACAAAATAAAAAAGCCTGTCTTGGCAATGTCAATGTTGTTCAAAGAAAAACAAATTACACCAACTGGAGAATCTAAGTTTCAGTCAGGAAGCACATCCTGCAACGGATAAGTTAGGCATTGCCCCACCCCCTCATCCTTTTTTTTTTCTTTCCTGATAGAAAACAAGTTACATATGAGAAAACATACTTGAAATCTCAGCACCTGGACTGGCTGCAAGAGCCATTTTCTATGACCATGGTGAGGAGGACCTAGACTTCAGTTGGTGGAGAAATAGTGACATCCAGCGGCCAGTTAGGTTAACCAACAAGCATTTTATTTTTTCAATTGCCCAGGGAAAGGGGGAGGGGAAAGTAACTGTATATCTTGTAAACATGATATTCCATTGTATTCCTATACCCTACCTAGTCCCCAATAAACATTTGCTTCAAGTTTGTGGTCCAATTTCAAAACTTCCCAAAGCGAGTTGCCCAGGAGTAGTATTGGATTAGGACAACATCATAGGGTTGGAATGGCACTGGGGGGGGGGGGAGTATCAAATACAACTCTGTATTACAGAGTAGGAAACTGAGGCTTTGAGAGGTTGTGATTTATATAGGGTCATACAGATAGTAAGAGTCAAAACAGGATTCAAATCCATATCTTCCTAATTCTAAATGCAACACTCTATCTGGAACATAGAATAGCCATTCCCATGAGTTCTGCTAAGAGTAAGTATGAATAAATAACAATTTCCACGCTTTCTCCAAGTGTTTCTGTATGTGTTGATTAGAAAAATGACTGTCACAATGAAAATGCCAGAAGATAATGTTTTTCATGTCAGAAAAGATGTTATTTTCCTTGACTTTCCTTCATGGTTCATCTTTACAAACTTCTTGCATATAGTTAATATGGTCCCTTCTTCAGTGACTGTCTTTTTTTTTTAATGACTTCATTTTAAAAAGAGCATCAAGAGGTGCTTTTGATCCTGGCTCTCATCCCTATGCTTCAGTTTACAATAGAAGTGCACAGAGATCCTAGCTTTGCTTTTGTTCGATGTCTCTGAACCTTACTTTCCTTACTAGTTTAATCTATCACCAAGTCTTGACTCGACCTTCGCAATGTCTCTTCCATACATGTCCTTCTCTCCAATCAAACAGCCACCCTCCCCATCAAGTATAACTCTTTATTACCTTTCACATGGATTATTGCAACAGCCCTCCTAATCGGCCTCCCTGCGTCAAGTCTCTCCTGAACCCAATTCATTCTCCACCCAATTGCCAAAGTGATTTTCCCAAAATAAAAATCTGATCCTGTTATTCCACTGCTCAATAAATTCCAGTTGTTCTCTCTTAGTTGTCTGTTTGACATTTAAAGCCTTTTGGACCCTCCCTTTTCTGTCTTCTAATATATTACTCCTCTAAATGCCCTCTGTGGTCTTTCTACAATGGCTTATTTGCTGTTCCTCATACACAACACTCCATTTCCTGTCTCCATGCCTATAGTTCACCAAAGTATGGGTGGTTGTAAGAGGACAGGTGGTAGGACATTGTTAGACTTCCCCCACCCAGCTGCTAGCCTTCCTTCTGAGATTACATTTAATCTACTCTCTGTATATTGTATATTACACCTGATTTTTTATTTTTATTTTAGTTTTAATTTATGGAATAAAACAAGCATTTCTATAACGTAGAATAATAAAAAAAAGATGATTGCACATGAAGCTACAAATCTATTATGTACAACTTGCTATTCCTTTTAAATATTTAATAAAGTTATCATGTAAATTTTTTTCCTTTTTTTCTTTCCTCCCCCTCTACCCTAGAGATAGCTACCATGAGATACAAATATGTATGCATGTATAATATATGTGTGTGTATGTGTGTGTGTGTGTGCGTGTGTGTGTATAAAGTTATTCTATACATACTTCTACTTACCAGTTCTTTCTCTGGATGCAGATAACATCTTCCTTCATAGGTCCTTTGTAGTTAATTTGGGTATTTATAATAGTCAAAATGATTTATTTGCTCAAAGTTGTGTGGGTTATATCCTTCATTAGAATGTGAGCTCCTTGAGGGCAGGGAGAGTGTTGTTGTTTTTTAAATTATTCTTCAACTTATTTTTAATATTTTACATTTTCCCAATTACATGTAAAAACAATTTTTAACATGAGTTTTTTACAAGTTTGAGTTTCAAATTCTCTCCTGACCTCCCATCCCTCTCTCATCATTGAGAAGATTTGATAAAGGTTATATATGTGCTGTCATGCAAAACATTTCCATATTGTCATATTGTGAAAGAAAACAGACCAAAAAAAGGAAAAAAAATGGGGAGGGGGAAGCAGTATGCTTCTATCTGTATTCAGACTCTATCAGTTCTTTCTCTGGAGATGAATAGCATTTTTCATCATAGGTCCTTCAGAATTGTCTTGGATCTTTGTATTGCTGGGAATAGTTAAGTCATTCACAATTGATCATGGTATAATATTGCTGTTACTGTGTATAATCTTCTTCTGGTTCTGCTCACTTTACTTTGCATCAGTTCATGTAAGTATGCCCAAGTTTTTCTGAAAGCATTCTGCTTATCATTTCTCATAACACAATGGTATTTCATCATAACCATATACCACAAACTGTTCAACCATTCCCCAATGGATGGGCATCCCCTCAATTTCCAATTCTTTGCCATCACCAAAAAAAAAAAAAAGTTGCTACCAATATTTTTGTGCATATAGGTCCTTTTCTTTTGTGTTTGATCTCTTTGGTGTATAGATCTACTAGTGGTATTGTTGGGTCAAAGGGTATGTACAGTTTTATAGCCCTTTGGGCATAATTCCAAATTGCTCTCCAGAATGGTTAGATCAGTTCACAACTCCTCCAACAGTGCATTAGTAGGGACAGTGTTTTTGCTTTTCTTTATATACCCAGTACTTAGAACAGTGCCTGGTACACATTAAGCACTTAATAAATGCTTATTGACTGACTAACTTTAACCACCATTTGGTATTGATCATCACTCACCTATCCTGACCAATTCTAAGGATTTACATCCTGGGAAGTTACTCCAGTGTCTTGTGCATGCTCCACTGGGCAGTGACGTTATGTCCTCCAACTCAGTTGTCACTATGAACTAGCAAATCATTGTCAAGTGGTGTGTGAATTTATGGATTTATCCAATCAAAAAACAAATATTGAATCTTCACCCACTGGCAAACCCCAGCCTCTTTATGCTAACATTTATATAGTAGTTTAAAGTTTGCAAAACACTTTACAATTATTATCTCATTTGATTCTCACAACAGCCCTGGGAGAAAGGTGCTATTACTATCCCCACTTTACAGATGAGTTAATTGAGTAGAGGTTAAATGATTTGCTTAGAGCCACACAGCTAGTAAATGTATAAGGTTGAATTTGAACTCTGGTCTTCCTGACTCCAGATCCAATGCTCTATTTACTGAACCACCTATACTTCACTGAACCATAGTTTCTTAATCTTGACATAATTGAATTGTCTCTTTATAGAATCAGAAAAATATGTTTAAATACTTTCTACCGTGGGTTTTCCATTGCATAATGGGGTAACTAGGTGGTGCAGTGGATAGAGCACCAAGGGTGGAGTCAGGAAGACCTGAGTTCAAATAGGCTTCAGACACTTACTAGCTGTGTGACCCTGGGCAAGTCAGTTTCCTCATCTGCAAAATGACCTAAGAACAAAATGGCAAACCACTCCAGTATCTCTGCCAAGAAAATCCCAAATGGAGTCACAAAGAGTTGACATGACTGAAAAAATAACTCAACAACAACAACAACAAAAGAACAGCACATAATAACTAGTAAACAAGGCATAATAAAACAACCAAGCAGCTGTGGACTTGCCTCAAGCCCCAACCCCTTGGCTCCATCCCTCCCCCACCTCCCACAATACAGATGATGTCTTAACCTAGGGGTTCTAGGAATTGTAGAGTTTGAGTTTGTTTAGCTTCTCACAACTGTGCACCCTGAAAGCAGACAGAGGAGTGCCCTCTTAGTATTGATTTACAAATCCAGCAGTACCAGTCTTTAGATTGAGGCAAAGAAAAGACAAAGACAGAATTTCTGGAGAAATTCTGGATCTGGGGATGACTGTATGGGGGATGGGCCGTGAATTTGGATAGATTCAGGGTCTCAGCTCAGTTTCAGACTGGAAGAGAAGAGGAGTTGGTCCTAGTTTTCATCTTCCTATCAAATACCTCCCATCTCTTCTAGCCACAACTAACCCACTATCGAGCAAGAGGAGAGTGCTCAAAATCCTGCCACCACCATCACGCTCTTTCTGTCCCCTCTGACTTTGATCTTGGCAGCCCCCTGTCTTAGCTGCATCTCTCTCCTCATTTCCCATCACCAGTCCCAGACAAATCTCTGACATTTCAGGAAGCAGCGTAGGGGAAGGAGAGACAGAGTGAGGAGGATGAATCACCTTTATAATAAGTAGATGGGACAAGATAATCTCTAAGGCTCCTTCAGCTCTAAAATTAGAGAATTTTATGGAATATTGATTTGTGATGTGGATTCCAAGTTGAATGCTAGACACTATAAAGGGCACGGCATCTGGACTAATTATTTACTGTTTCAATTAGAAAACCTTTACAACTAGTTTACAGATATAAGTAACCATGTGCAATAAGAGAATCGAATCCCTTGGGCTGTAGCTCCAAGGCTTTGTTTATGATCATGTTCTTTTTAAGGAAGCTGATCTTTTTTAAAAATGAATCTAATTCCTCCTAGTTTTGAAGTGTGCATAAGTTCAGGCATGTCAGGTTCTATAAAGCAAATATGTCTGTGGCTATGTCTACATAAACTACTATTTTTACCTACCAATTGGTCATTTAGTTTAGTCAAACCACAAGTAACTCAGTCACCCAAAAATCAATTTGACTGACTGAACTGACTGATGACTTGACTCAATTATTATTATTATTATTTTTTACTAAATTGAAGGTATGTAAAACAACACCATTGCTCTACTCTCTCCCACAGAGCAGAGCCTACATGTAGGAGAATTTAGCTCACTGGATAAACCTTTCAATTATTTATAGTGAAAGAAAAATAAGACAGGAAGTAAAATATCTATGGCATTTAATTTAAATGTCATCTCCCCCCAAAGTAAGGCCTAAAAAAAATTTGAAGTCATAATAGGATCCTTCTTCCAAAACTGAACTGGAAATTGAATGGAGAAAAAATTATGAGGTGGAATTCATGAATGATAAGAAAAGTTCACCTTATTCATCCACAAGACTTCTACCATCATCTTCTAAAAACGACTAGAAAATCTTCATATTTTCTAGAGCAATTCTTTTCTAGGATTTTGATTACACATTATTTCCATAATGTATTTCGCACCAAACTGACCAATTTGCTCTTCCCCCTACTCTACATTTCATCTCCCATTACCATTCCTTTACGTAAACTGTTCACCATACCTGGAATTCTCTCTCTTCATCTCTACTATAGTAAAATAATTAGCTTCCTTGAAAGTGCTCAAGCGCTACCTCTTATAGGAAGCCTGTCTCTACCCAGTTGCTAGTGCCTTTCTCCTGGAAGTTATTTTGTATCTACTTCAATATATTTTATGTTTAATTTTCTGTGTACATATGCATATTGTTTTCCCACAATAAAGTGCAAACCTCTTGTGGGCAACTACTATTTCATTTTTTGTCTTTGTATCATGGTACAATGCTGGCACATGGTAGACACTTAATAAATGCTTACTGAATGAATGAGTGAAATTAACCTATTTTTCCATTTAAGACTCATCAATAATTTGATCACATTCCACACATAATGCTAAGAGAGGGAAGTCCACAAAAAGATGATGTTTTCAATAGTGAGAACTGGATGCTATCTCTATAGTTCTGGAAGAACCTGTTAGTTTCCCCTTAGGCTGATAGTTGCTACCTACTATAAGAGTTCTTTAAAAGGCAAAATAACTACAGAGGTAGAAAAAAAGGGAGGAAGAGGGAGCTGCTACCACTTGATAGTAATTGTTTCTCTTTCACTCTTGTTGAATAGCCCATGCATGCACCAGATATGTTTCTTGTGCAGGTCTGTGCTGCCTGCCAAAGGTGTTCCTACTTGGGTTATTGTTGTTTAGTCATTTCAGTTGGGCCTGACTCTTCATGACTCAAAGGCTGTAACATCTTACTTATGATTACCTACATGCAGAAAATAACATAAAACATTGTCAAGGACATCTGTGACCAGAAAAAAAAAAGTGGGCCTGGCATCATAGAACACTTAACTTGGAGTCAGGAAGATTTGAGTTCAAATCCTGTTTCAGGCACTTACTAGATATATGACCCTGAGTAAGTCATTTAACAGCTCCCTAGCTCAGTTTCCTCATGTATAAAATGGAGATAATATTAGCACCTGGGTTGACTGGGTTGTTGTGAGGATCAAGTGATATGATGTATGCAAATTGTTTGTCAACCCTTAAAATTCCGTATGAATTTTAGTTTGTGTGTCACAAGAGTTAGAAATTATATTGATGGCCAGCCCCAGTATGGCACTAGCAACAGGAGTACAGTAAAGGAACTAGAGAAATTCTTGCAATACATTGGATAAATCCAGTATGGAAAATATATGAAAGGGCACAGACAAGAATGATAACTTTTCAGCTTCCATTTTTGTATTATCTTCTTCCGTTAGAATATAAGTTCATTGGGAATCAGAAAACTGGGAAAGAATTTTTCTATCCAGAGTCCCTGATAAAGGCCTCATTTCTAAAATATATAGAAAACTGAGTCAAATTTATAAGAATATAAGTCATTCCCCAATTGAGAAATGGTCAAAGGATATGAACAGGCAATTTTCAGAGGAAGATATTAAAGCTATCTATAGTCACATAAAAAGTGCTCTAAATCACTATAGATTAGAGAAATGCAAATTAAAACAACTCTGAACTACCACATCACATCTATCAGATTGGCTAACATGACAAAACAGGAAGATGATAAATACTGGCGAAGATTTGAGAAATTTGGAACACTAATGCATTGTTTGTGGAGTTGTGAACTGATCCAACCTTTATGGAGAGCAATTTGGAACTACGCACAAAGGGCTATTAAACTGTGGATACCCTTTGACCCAGAAATACCACTTCTAGGTCTATATCCCAAAGAGATCATACAAATGGGAAAAGGACCCATGTGTACAAAAATATTTATAGCAGCTCTTTTTGTGGTAGTAAAGAATTGGAAATTGATGCTCATCAACTGGAAAATGGCTGAACAAGTTGTGGTGTATGAATGTAATGGAATACTATGGTGCTATAAGAAATGATGAACAGGTGGACTTCAGAAAAACCTGGGAAGACTTACATGAACTGATGCTGAGTGAAGTAAGCAGAACCAGGAGAACACTGTACACACTAACAACCACATTATGTAATGACTAACTTTGATAGACTTAGCTCTTTTCAGCAATGCAATGCAAAGCAATGCAAACTCCAAAAGATTCATGATGGAAAATGCTGTCCATATCTAAAAAAAGAACTATGGAATCTGAATGCAGATCGAAACGTATTATTTGTTCTCTCTCTCTCTTTTGTTTTTTTTTTTTGTTCTTCTTTTTCATGGTTTCTCCCATTGGTTCTAATTCCTCTTTTCAACATGACTAATGTGAAAATAGGTTTAATATAAATGTCTATGTTGATCCCATATCAATTTACATGCTGTCTTGGGGTGAGGGAAGGGGAGAGCTGGGGAGAAAATTTGGAACTCAAAATCTTATGGAAGTGAATGTTGAAAACTAAAAATAAATAAATTTATAAAAAAAGAAAAAAGAAAAATAAAAAAGAATGCAAGCTCCTTGAAGGCAGTGACTATCTTTCTTTTAGCTTGTGTGTTTTATTCTTAGTGCTTAGACATGGTAGCTGGCACACAGTAAGCATTTAATAAATGATAGTTGACTTGACTTAATTTAAAACTCTGAAATTGATCACCTGGCACAAAACAGCAGAATCTGAAGAATCTATGCAATTCTATAACAAGAGTTTATTAGACACCTACCAGGTGCAAAACATTCTGTTTCAGACCTGATAAGACAGTGTAACGTAGTGGGGCAAGCAAAGAACTGAGAATCAAGAAACGGGTCATATTCCTGGCTCACCCACTAAATACTCATATGGACAAGTCATCTATCCCTCTCTGTTTCCTCATCTGTAAAATGTGGGTGTCAGATGATATGATCTCTATGAACTCTTCCAGTTCTAAGATCCTGTAAATTTAGATAACTTTTCTGGACCTTTCTGGACCTCAGTTCCCTCTGTAAAATAAGAGAATTGGGCTAGAAAACATTTAATGGTCCCTTCCTGCTCTAAAGCTTCATGATCCAAGTTCAGTGCCCTTAAGGAATTTACAATCTAATTAGGGACATTAAGTGTAAGGACGTGAAATAATACTAATAAAAGGCAGAGAATGTGATAAGGTACAGGAATGTATAGGAGTACCACTGAAATGTTTAGTGTGAGGGAAATCAGACAACATGACAAATCAGGGCTTGATTTACTGTTCTGTGATTGTCTAGACAATGAAGTGATGGAGAAAATGTTAATAATTCATATTGAACTTAAAAGTATTCCTGCATACATATTTTGGAGAGTCAGTTGTTAAACACGTATCAGCACACCACTGGGAAAGGGTCAAACAATCTGTGAAGTTCCTTCTAACTCTAGGACTCTAAAATACAATCTAAATGCTCTAAGCATACAGAAGAGAACATCGTGGACTATAGACACCAGGGTGGGCTTTAATGGAGGAGGCAAGCTACAATCTAGGATTCTTTGCTGGCTAGGTTCTTTTGATAATGTGCATATGTAACAAGGAAGTATTAAAATCACAAATGTGTGAGCTGACAGGGACCTCAAAGATCTTAGGACCCCGGAGCTGGGAGGAAACTCAATAGTCATCTATCTCATCTCATTAAAATCCCTCATATTATAGAAGAGGAAAACAGTGACCAAGCAAGGATCCAAAAAGAGGTCTCTAATTTCAAGTCCAATATATTTTCCAGGTAACCACACTACCTCACTCCAAGGATGTGTTTCTCTGATTGTCTTAAAAGCTACACTAGTTCTCTCTCAGTCTCTCTCTCTCTCCCTCTCTTTCTTTCTTTCTCTCTTTCTCTTTCCTAGCAATTGCATTAATTCCAACCTGCACCAAAGATTAAAGCTCTGGAATAAATGTCTTTGGAGTCTTAAGAGTCTTAGAGAAATCCTTTCAAATTCCACGCCAAAGCTTAGAGCTAACTTTTCCATATTTAATCAAAAGCACTTGGGTGCTTGCTTTCAAAGATGTTAGCAGAGAGCCCTATACCCACCAGCAGCAGGCTATAGCTCTTCAAAGTGCCCAGTGGATTGACCTTAGCAAATCATGGAGTGCTTAGAAGCTGAGGGTGCTTCACTGAACATGGGCTGAATGCTGAGCAAATTTTCAATGTCATTTGTCGCTGAGTAGAACGATGTAATGAGTGCTAGGGTCATTAGCTATGATGTATGGAAAGAGAGATGAGAATCTTTTTTCACTTTCTCTTTACTGTTTTCTAACCTAATTGACAAAGAGCCTGAAGAGGAACTACAATTAAGGATTCCTTCCAAGTCAATATGTGAATATATGTATCCTGTATAAATAATGTCAAGGAGGGGATGAGGAAAGGAAAGGAAAAACTGGTCTGAATGCCTCCCTTAGAGAAAATGAAAAAGTATAGCATCCCCCAAAGGGAAGCCAGGACAAGATAAGAGGAAAAATGGAACAGATAAATTAGATAATCAGATTTCTCTTTTCTGGAAGGAATATCATTAGTGAAATAATTCAACTTTTTAATTATAAATGGGATCTATTTCATGCTCCAAATCTACTACTGATTTCCTGGCTGCTATATGCTTCTGACTAGAATGTCAGAATGAGTCATTTCCTGGACCTTGGCAGGAAGCCATACAAATGGATTCTCATCCAGATGAGGATCAAATTAAAAATGAATAGTAGTGGCACTGTTCTGGGAATTCTGGCAATATATGTTCCTAGACTGGACTTTGTGCTGTTCTTTACTTTTTATTGCTATCCTTTGTTTGACAGCTATTTCTGGATATGTACCTCCCTTACCCCTTCGCGTGAGGCTACTCTTTTAGTAAAGAAAAGCATTTAAGTAAAACCACCCATGAGAGCAATCTATCTGACAGAGTATGCAACATTCCACACCTATAGTCCCCCATCTCTCCAACAAAAAGAGAGAGATGCATTTCCTTATCTCCTCTCCACAGCCAACGTTGGCCATTGTAATCATACAGTTGGGCCTTGTCTGATTCTTCTTTCCATTTACATGTTGTACTCATCATATACATTCTTTACTTGGTTCTGCTTACTTCATCTCACATCAGTTCATGCAAGTTTTCCAATGTTCCTCTGAATACCTAGTTTTCCTCATTTCTTATAGCATAATAATATTCCATAACAATCATAAACATAATTTGTTCAGCTGTCTCCCCAAATCAATGGATACCCACTTTGTTTCCGGTTCTTTGTTACCACAAAAGCACTCGGCCATTCTTTTTCAAAATAGACTTCGAAAGGTTTCCTATTTCAAATTTAAAATAACTGTTTATGTTTGCAACCATGAAGAGTAGGGAGGTCAGGTAAAACAAGTTGTCTATATTCTCATTAGAAACCCTAGGAGTATTTAGCCATTCTGTTTGCTAATGGCTGAACAATTTTCTAAAAGAGACCAGGAGATCAGTGAATAGGAAATAGAAAGGAGAATGGCTTGTGACACTTTTATTGAATAGTTACTATAGCAAGCTGACACATCAGGGACTATTTACTATAGCAAGCTGACTGCTTCAGGGAAAGGTAAGGCCCCTGGAATGGGGAAGGTAGAGGCATATAACTAAAGAGGCAGGTACTTTCTCCTTCCCATGCCATTTCTCCCACCTATAAGGAGAAAGTGAGAGTAATGCTCTGCTCCCAGTCCCACAGGATTCTGGTTTCAAAGTCTGCTCAGGAAGTTTAAGCTCAAATCAAATTTACTGACTCTGTCACCTATATTCACAGGTGCCACCCAAATCTATGCTTTCATCACCTCCCTCTCTCATTCTTATTTACCTAGTTACTATACCTCCTCTATGGTGAATCATTAAAAAGTCAAAACTGAGGGATCTTAGAGATCATTTAGTCCAACTCATAAATTTCACAGTTGAGGAAACTGAGTCCAAGAGAGAAAAAGTGATTTGCTGGGATCATATAGCTAGGGTCTGAATTTGAATCCTACCTCAGACATTTACTAACTGTGTGACCATGAGCAAGTCACTTAACCTCTGTTTGTTTCACTTTCCTCAACTGTAAATGGGGATTATAAAAGCACCTACCTCCCAGGGTTGTTATGAGGATCAAATGATATAATATATGCAAAACATTTTACAAACTTGAAAATGCTATATGAATGTCAGTTGAGTAATAGTAATGGTGGTGGTAGTAGTAGTAGCAACAGTGATGGTAGTAGTAGCACTAGTAGTAGTGGTAGTAGTGGTGGTGGTAGTGGTGGTAGCGGTGGTAATAGTGGAGTAGTAGTAAGAGTAGTGATGGTAATGATTGTAGTAGTACTAGTGGTAGTAGTGGTATTAGCAGTAGTGGTGGTGATGATTGTAGTAGTAGTAGGGGTGGTAGTAGTAGTTGTAATTGTAGTGGTGTAGTGGTGATTATAGTAGTGGTAGTAATAGTAATAGTGGTGGGAGGAGGAGGAGGAATAGTGGTGGTGGTGGTGGTGGTGGTGGTGGTAATAGTTGTGGTAGTAATAGTAGTAGCCCCCAAAATGTTGTGTTAGATATGGAAGAGACATTAGAACTCATCTAGTCCAGGAGTCAGCAAACTACAGTTCCCTAGCCACTGCTTATATGAGCTAAGAACAGTTTTTACACTCCAGTATCTCTGTGCTCCTTACTAACCCCCAGTCTATAGGCCTCAGGAAATTTTGGAAGCAGGAGAGGGTACTGCTTCGGGGAAAGGTAAGGCCCCTGGAATGGGGAAGGTAGAGATATATAACCAAAGAGGCAGGTACTTTCTCCTTCCCATGCCATTTCTCCCACCTATAAAGATCCCCTCACATGACTTATCATTATAGGGGAAAGGGGAATCTTCCCAACCTATCATGGGGTTGTAACAGCTATACCTCCAACCTCACCATGGTTGCCCATTGAAGGGACTAGCTGGACCAGAGCCAATCCTCCTTCCTTATCCTTAAGCCAGGCCAAAGTTCAGATCCTGCTAGCTTCAATCTGTCCTCTCCCCAGGAAACCTGGGAAATCATTTATCTATTTTCTCAGTGAGACCTCTGCCTCCACTTTTACCATCCTGTCACTGGTTTGCCTGGACACAACTCTGCCCCCATCCCCACAACACACACACACACACACACACACACACACACACACACAAAGAGTCAACCTTGGCGCTTCTGCCAGGTTTCATTCCTACCTTCTTCCATAAGGGAATACAATGGCTTGTCAGATGCCCTTTAAATCTCACTTCTGGAAAGTGCAAACTTCCCACCCTTGTACAATTTCCTCGAGTAAATCCTCTGTTGTCTCACCTTAGTGCTACAGCACTGAAAATTGGTGTTTAGCTTGCTATTAAACTACAACATCTAGGTCTTTTTAAGGAGAATTCTGTAAACCAGGTCTTCAGTACTTTTCTGTCTCTAGCTGTGTTTTTGTTTTTGTTTTTTTCACTGTTAATCTATTTTTTCCCAAAGTGGATTGTAAGCTCCTTGGGGAGAAGAAGTATATTTTCCATTTCTTTGGTATCTCACAAAACACTAAATGAAACTCTGTGTATTTAGCAAATAATCAACTTAGGCAAGGTTCATTGGATAAATGAATATGGATGATGAAAGGGTTGGACAAGAAGCTGGTTCTTCCATATATAAATCTATGATTTTATGACATAGCAAAAATAAATGGAGACATAGTCAAATGCAAATGGATCTTACCACCTCAAAAGAAACAGGCCTGGGTTTTTCACTATACTGAGATGTCTCAGTCATGTGTTAGAAATACAAGCTTGGAAATCTAATAATGACATTCATTTAGATCCGGTGGAAGCTAAGGAATGGACTTATCCTCTTCAGAGATCTTTATTCACGGCTCCTGTACAAGGGAAGAACAGTCTATCCTTACCACTTCACCAAATCTCCTCTGTCATGTTTGAAAGAGCCCCAAGATTGAAAAGGCAATTTGCTGTCTAGGCCATCTGGGGCTTAGCCTCTTTGCTGAATCAGCCAAATAACAGCAATAAATTTTCCTAGGTGCTTTGTTCCTTACTAATGCTGTGTTGTCTGTTTCTTGTTGTTTTGAATCCTAGTGGAATTCCTCCATGTTTGGAGTTCTCATTATTTATGAAGGAATATTTATCAATAAAAAAGGGTGAGAAATAAGATGAAGACTAGACACATACAATGCTCTGAAATAGTTTTCAGGTAATAATGTTATTTTTACTGTTATCAACAAGAAACTCATATGGTTATATTATGTTTAAATTAAACTGTCTTAAAGTCAGAAAGATATAGGTGGGGCTATAGATAGATCAGGAAAACCTGCATTTAACTCTGGCCTCAGACTTTTACTGTGTTACCCTGAGCAAATAACTTAAACTGTTTGTCTCAGTTTTCTGTTCTGTAAAATGGGGAATGATAATAGCACCTGCATCCCAGGGTTGTTTCAAGGATCAACTGAGATAATGTTTGAAAACCACTTTGCCAACCTTGAAATGCCATATAAATAGTAGCTATTATTATGATTATTATTACTCAAATCTTGTCTTCGATACATACCAGTTATGTGAGTATGAACAAGTCTGTAGACCTCTCAATACCCCCAGACAATTCTCTAAGACTTTAAGTTAATGATTTGAAAATTAGTGAAAGAAGTCTCCACTTCAGGAGTTCTTTAAACCAATATAATCATAGTTCTGGACTGAAACAAATGTTTGTTAACTACAGACTAAAGCTATACCCAAGAGAAAAACCTACTTAATGGTCTATCATAATCTCTTGCTGCTTCTAGAGAAACTTAATTCTTTCTTGTCCTATACTCAGAGAACAGGAAACAATGTTGTCACCTGTAAATCACACAGTTGTACCAGAGTATCTTTAAAGTCCTTCCCAATTCTAAATCCTGTGATATGTGGTCTATGAAATCAACAGAGTGTCATGGCCCCTGCTCTACCCTTCATCTGAATATGTCATTTTTGTATCATTGCATATATAGTAAAGCCTCTATAATCTGGGCTTCCCCTGAATGAGGATTCCTCATCATTCAGATACAGTAAACATAATTCTTATCCAATCACCTCCAGCATTAAATACAAAAACCTCAGCTTGGCATTCAAAGTCCTTTATAACTCAGTCCCTTCCTCCCAGCATACAGAGAGAGAGAGAGAGAGAGAGAGAGAGAGATCCCTTTCCAGTCTTTTTACACCTTATTACAAGACACATTCTCCTAAATCCAATGACACTGCACTCCTTGCTGTTCCATGAACAAGACATTCCATCTCTCAGTCCCAAGAATTTCTCTGGTTTTCCTCCATGCCTGGAATACTGTCTCTGCTCAGCTTTGCCTAGTGACTTCCCTGGATTCGTTTAAGACCCACTCTATCTTCTACAGGAAACCTCCTTCCCCAACTCCTGTTATTCCTAGTGCCTTCCCCTCTGTTAATTGTTTCCTATTTATCCTGTATATAGCATGTTTATGTATGTCTAAATGGTGTCTCCCTCATTAGATTGTAAGCTCCTTGAAGGCGGGTCTGTCTTTTGCCCCTATTTGTATCCCTAGAGCTTAGCACAGTGTCTACCACATAGTAAGTACTTAATAAATGTTTGACTGATTAATCAATAATCATACCAATAATTTTGGTAGGATATGTATGGTATGATATGTATTTGAGTAATAACATATCAAATAATCAATAATCAAATCAAGGTCAAGAGACGTTAAGTGACTTGACCAGGATCACACAGCTAATAAAAATCTGAGTTAAGATTTGAACTCAGATCTTCCTGACTTCAAGTCCAGCACTCCATATACTGTGCCACCTAGTTACCACTTAACTACAAGTCGTTGTTACTATTATGTCCTAAGGACCTCCCAGCTCTGACTTTTTTATGAGTCTGAACATATGAACAAAATTAACCCCCCACCCCCTACCAGGATCGATGCTGGTCCACACAGATGCATGTTTCCAGTTCTCTGCATCCTCATATTCCTTACATTAATCTCTATCTGGTTATTGAGTTAGAAACTGGACCAGAGCCAAATGGCAACTTCTGTTACAAAATTCATCTTGTATTCTATCCCCACCAGAGAGAACGGCATTGGCGGCCCCTATGAAAGGCCCAGGCTAGCTTCAAAACTGAAAAACTGAAAGAAAAGCATAATTAATCTATTACCTAAATAACAATCCACAGCAGCACTAACAGGTGTTAGTGTAGGAAAATGTAAGCCTTTTGAGTGACTGTACTATGATACTAATGAGACCAAGGTCACGGGGTCCCTACCCAAATGGACTAATTAGCTTTGCACAGAAAAACAAGAAAAGTCTATTCTATGTCCAGAGACTTCCCCCTAACCTGGCCAGTCCCAAATAGTACACAATTAGTCACAAGTGGGGCCTAAATGCATCGATGAAAGTTTCTCAAGTCAACACTTCACTGTTCTCAGGAAGTAGTGTGTCATAATGGAACGAGAACTGGACAATCTATTCATCCCCTCTCAGCCTCAATTTCTTCATCTGCCCGATGGAAATTATACTACCTATCCCCTTAGAGATGTGAACAATGAAATATTGTAGTGCCTGTTTTCTGATCACAATTAAAACCATCTTTTTTAGTACTAGTCCCCTTCTGGTGACTCTATATGGCTATGAATCATGGAATGAAAGTTATGTGTGACCCAGATAGCATCAAAGACAATGTAAGATGATGGAAGAATGTTACCAAAGATGACTCAAGGACCCAAAATAGTTCAAAGATACAATTTAAGAAATGTATAATTGGAAAACCAGGTAGACTGGTCATAGAGTAAGAGTAAGGAATAATTTGTACTGCTTAAATGCTAAACATACCTCACAAAGGGCTAAAGAATTTAGAGAAAGGAAGATCCTGAATGCACTAGGTAAATCCTCTATACAGGGCTATATACTGTGTAATGTTGGGCAAATTGCTTCATCTCTCTGGGCCTCAGTTTCCTATCTGGAAAATGGAGAATTGGGTTTAGATCACCTATAAGGTTCCCTCTAATTCAAATTCTATAATCCTATGACATAAACAAATATCACATAGGATAAGAGGACTTTGGGTGTTCCCTGCTCACCTACAGTGAGCTCTAGGATTCAGCAACATATTAAAGTACTGAAAGCATTCTGTAAGTGAAAAAGCACTATATAAATGTAGCTATTATTATTATCATTCCTCAAGTACCTCTTCATATTTAGACAAGGAAAGTTACCCAATGCCATAATTGTTTAAGACTGATACATTCAGAGCCAGCACTAGGGAAAAAGTAAGATGTTAGCAAAATTCAGTGCCCCACCATTAATCTGAACAAAGTAACACTGTTTCTCCACCACTGCTTCTACCCCTTATTTAGGCAATATTTTCCTTTCAGCAGATCACTCCACGAAAGTAACCCTATAAACATAATACCTACTGCTGTCAGGCCCAAGCTCATCCCGCAGTGCTAGAGAGCATGGGATGGCACAAAGGTATGCCTCTGCCTGATGTTTATGGCTTTTCATAATCTAGTTCCATTATATAATTCTGACCATTCCTCATATTTCTCCTTTTCTCTTCTACTATACTTCAGCCAATCTAGACCACTATCTATCCCCTGAGCATGCACCTCTCTCTCCCATGGCTATGCCTTTGCTCTGGCTGCTCCCTCCTATCCCTCTTCATCTGTCAAATTACTACCTACCATTTAAAACCTAACTCAAATTCCATCTCTTCTATGAAGTTTCCCTTAATTCTGCTGGTTAGTAATACTTTCTTTCTGGACTTCACATAGAATTTGTTCTTAATTACCTTTCTAATTCACTTATCATGTGAAATTATTTATCATGGCTACCTATGTTTGTATCTTATCCCCCTGCTAGTGTGTAAGCTCCCAAGGGCAAAGAAATATTATAGTGACATTATAAAGATTATAGAAAATGTATAATTCTTTTAATGCCTAGCACAAAAATTTGTAAACGAAAGAAACCTCCTAAATATCTATCTGGTAGAGAGCAGTTAGATGGCATAGTGGATAGAATGCTGGGCCTGGAGTAAGAAAGAGGCATCTTCCAGCGTTAAAATCTGGCTGTGTGACACTGTGCAAGTCACTTAACCCCATCTAACTCCATTTCTCATCTATAAAAAGAGATAGAGAAGGAAATGGTAGACTACTTCAGTATCTTCACCAAGAAAACCCCAAATGGAGTCACAAAAAGTCAGACAAGACTAAAACAACTGAACGACAAAAAAAAATTGGTGACTCAATGAATGAATGAATTTAATTCATACCTTCACTTCAAATCTTCTGTCAATGGCCTGGGATTCATACATCTTCCCTTCTTACTTCATTCTTGCTCAATCTTATTAAAATAAATTCAATTCTGTATGATTCAAGAAACATTAATTATTCTTACTATGATACCGTGCTAGATCATGGGCTATCTAATTCATCCTTAATAACCTCTGACCTGAAAAATTGATTCTAGATAATCCTAGATGTAGTACAAATGCTCTTTCTATCTGAGGGTGAATCCTCACTCTGAGAATGATCAATTCATCTCTCCTCATATTAACTAAGTACAGAAATTATGATTTGGTACACAGTACAATCATTGTTCCTGAATTTTTTTAATTTGTGCATCTCCTTTGAGGAAAATAAAGGTGAAACTGTTGAGGAAAATAATGGGATTTAAAGCTAAAAATTAAATTAAGCTTAATAACCATGTTAATAGTAATAATAGCTTACATTCATATAGAGCTTATATTGTGTCAAGCATTGTGCTAATTGCTTTAAATCATTACCACATTTAATATTATCGTAGGATTACAAAATTGGAAGGGATGAAGAGGCAGAGGAGCCCACCCAACATCTGATAAAACAAACAAGCACATAACCCCTACAATGTATTCAAAGAGTTGTCATCCAATCTTTCTTTGAAGGCCTCTAGTGAAGGTTGAAGACCTCTCACGAGCAATAACCTGCTACCTCCCTCCAGAGTGTGCTCATTCCAGCATTTAATAGCTATCACTGTTAGGTTGTTTTTTCTTGACATTAAATCTAAGATAGCCTTTCTGCAACTTTTCCCTCTTGTTCCTAGTCCTACTCTCTACTTTTAATCAGCAATCCTATCACCATAAATCACTTCTTCAGGTAAAATATTCCAGGTTCCTTCAACAGATCCTCATGTGCTACAGACTTGAGGCCCTCTGTCACCCTGATTACCTTCCTCTGGACACACTCCTAATTTTCTTAAAAGATTATGTCCAGAACTAAACTATTATCCAGATGTGGTCATACTAGGGGAGAATACAATAAATCTATCACCTCCCTCATTCTGGACATGAGTAGTCTCTTAGTTAAGCTTAAGATAGCATTAGATTGGGGGTAGGGGGGTGGGTTTGGTTTTGGTTTTGTTTCTTTTTTTTGTTCCCTTCCCTCCCAAGAGAGAGGCAGATTAATTTTAAAGAGCTAGCTTTTAAGCCAAGAAAATCTGGATTCAAGTTCCACTTCTGATATATACTAGCCGTGTGACCCTCCATAAGTCACTTAACTCCTCTGTGTGTTAGGTCCGAGATGTCAAACATATAGCCCTAGTTTGGCCCAAATAAAATTAAAATGTAATTGTGAAATATTTTAAAAAATAAATAAAAATACAATAAAATATATACATAATGTCAATATGTGGTTTTCTAAGTCAATATGTGACCTACAGGGATCTTTATGTATGATTTAGTAGCCTCTGTTTCTATTTGAGGTTGACACCATCGCTCTAGGCAACTCTATTGACTATCAATTTGGGGTGGGGGGGTCACAATATGTATTGAAAAGGGAATTTCTTCACCCAGAAATCAGATATATGAATGAAATCACAGGTCTATTGCCCAAACCATTGTTGACTCATCTCAATCTTGCAATCCACCAAAACCTCTAATCTTTTTCACAGGAACTATTATCTAGTTATGCTTCTCCCCTTCAATATTTGTTTTCAGAGGAGGGAACCAAAGTCCTGAAAAGTGAAGTAAGTTGCCCAAAGTCATACAAAGTCATTAGCAACAGTGCTGGCCCTCAATCCCTGGTTTCCCGACTCTCAATTCAGTGCCCATACACCCATACCACACTACCCATGAACCAAGCTTGTTAGACTTCTGTATAGAAGAAAAATCAATGGGCAGTAAGTGAAAGGCTAAAAGTTTTTCTTTACAGACTCTGATTATTGATTTAGTGTAGGGTGCTTAGAAGTTCTATTTGGGCTGTTGCCTAGCCTTCTTACTGTTCCTTATACAAGACACTCCTATCTACATATGAGATACTCCTGTCTACATACCTTCTTACTGGTTGTTACCAATTCCAGGAATACATTCCCTCCTCACCTCAGCCTCTTAACATCCCTATCCCTCTTCAAGACTAAACTCAAATACTGCTTCCTCAATGAAGCCTTCCCTTGTCCCCACAGGTTTTACTGCATAATTTCCTTGCAGGGGTAGGGTTGCATATATTTTACATGTGTGTTTTATGTACACATTGTCTCCCTTGATCAAATGTAAGCTCACTGAGGACAGGGACTGTTTTACTTTTGTCTTTGTATCACAAATACAGTGCCTGGCACAGAATAAGTGCTTAAGAAATACTTATTGATTGATAACTCGGAGCCCCTTATCAATTACTTCAAATCATAGACATTTAGAAGACAAATAAAACCATCTGCCTGGTAGCAATTCAAGTGGAGGCTTGGTGAGCCTGCATCTAGAAATGCATGTCAGTCCCTAATGGAGGGGCCCTCCTTCTGGTACAGAGCTTATGCAAGTATTGAATGACTATTTCCTATCATCTTACTGCATGGTGACAGAACACTTTGTGATGAGCTATGAGATGGAACTCAGTGTTCCTACAAAAGACACAAATATACAGGATTGTGAGCTCCTTAAGGGCAGGGACATTCTTTTCCTCTTTTTCTATTCCCAGTGCTTAGCATAGTGCCTGCCAAATGTTGTTTAGTAGATTCAGTCATGTCTGACTCTTCATAATCCCATTTTGGGGGTTTTCTTGGCAAAGATACTGGAGTAGTTTGCCATTTGCTTCTCCAGCTCATTTTATAGATAAAGAAACAGAGGCAAACAAGGTTATATGACTTACCCAAGGTCAGCTAGTACGTGTCTGAGGTCAGATTTGAACTCAAGAAGATACATCTTCCTGATTCTCAGCCTAGTGCTTTATGTACTGCACCACCTAGCTGCTCACATATTAGGAGCCAACAAGCATTTATTGGATTGAATCTCACTTCCCTGGTGACAAGGGAGGCAAGAATTGCTATAGGCTTCTGGGTAGGGACAGCAGTAGCAGGTATTGACCCTAGCTGCCTTATCTCCTCATCTGGGCCACCATGTGGTCATAAACCCCCGGTGTTTTTTGTTTCTACTTTTTCTATTGTGTCTATTCTTTCTTTAGCTTAGGTGAATGAGTATCAGAGAAGAAATGGATTAGATTATGACCTTGTGAGTTTCAAGAGGTCAGAAGAACCTCCACAGGTCTAGCAATAAGAGTCCCTCCCAGAATTTGCTAGTAGCCACAGCTGCTGCCATGGTGAGAAGTGAGCCTTGAGTAGCCACCTGCTTGACTCCCCTCCAGAAGTAAACCAACTGGGAAGTGGAGACACCAGCCCTGCCCAAAGGAGGGAAAAGTTTATGTGTCAGCTTTGCCACAGCCAGAACTGAACTTAGTGAGAGCAATGCTTTATAGCAAGCACTTTCAGCATAGAAATGACTGTGAGATTTCAGAGGTTTTTGTGCATCATCCATTTCAGCTTCTCAGTAAACAACCTAATTCTAAGAGCTAATTAAGTCTAGCTGACTAATTGGTATCAACTAATAATCAATGAGAGAAGCAGTCTTGCCCTGGAGATCTGACCTGCTAACCTGAGTGTGTGTTCAGAGAATAATTCCAGAACCTATACTGCTAAACTTAGAATTAAAGAAATTCAGAAGATAAATAAAACAGAAATTCCTGAAACCTAGCCAAAGATACTATTTGGCCAAACTGTGAGTGTCTCTATCAGCTTTGTTAATTATTACTAATAAATTCCTTATGTGATCACAATGATGCATGGTTAGCTGTCAATCATGTTCCTCATAGTTATTATGCAGGAATTCACACCTGAAAAAATAATAATACCTCCCTAGATAACACTCCCAAGATTCCAAAGCACTTTATATAGATTATCTCATTTGATTCTTACAACAGCCCCATATGGTGAACCTTATTATTAAGCCCATTTTACAAAAAGAGAATATCTGTCTCTGCTCACATAACTGGTACGTGTCAGAAGTAGGATTGTAATGAAGCTAACTCATGGATGTATACCTGCATTATTTCTACTACACCACTTTGCTTCTCATATGATAGTTAAATAATTAGGGAATTAGGGAATATAAGGTAGAAGAGGAGACACTAACCACACTGGTGCAGTGGCTGGATGTTTCTGATTGAAAAATCCAAATACCAAAACTGCTGACTGATGCCAATTGACCTTTGAAAAGGCATCAATGCAGCTATATTTCCTTACACTTTCAAAGTAACCTCAACAATGATATATACTGGGAAGTGAGAGGGAGATAATTTGAAACTGCAAATAAAATAATTTTTTTTTTAAAAAAGAAGAGGAAATTTGGAAGACCTCTGTGGTCAGATAGTGAAGTGAGAAGTGTTAGGAAAATGATCTGCACAATGAAAACATTATGAAGCAAACCCACTTTGAAAGACTTTAGAACTCTGATCAATGCAATGATAAACAACGGATCCAGAAGACCACAGATAAAACATATCTCTCACCTCTTGCCAAAGTGTGATGAACCTAAAATGTAGAATGAGACATATATTCTTGGACATGGCCAATGCAGGAATTTGTTTTGCAGAACTGTGCATATTGTTATAAAAGCTTTATTTTTCACTTTTAAAATTGTTCAGTGTGGGGAGGAGGGGAATGAACAGTGGGAAGGAGAGATAACAAATACTTATTAGAAAAATTTTTTTCAAAAAAAACACTAACAGATGTCCTAACTCTTTAACCCAGACAGTAACTAGTATGATATTCTGAGTTGAGGATAATCTTCCTGGACATATGTTTTAATTTTCTTCCAATGTGCAATAAAGAAACTAGATATTACTGTATGACTACATTAGCAAACTAGTTTCTTGCAGGTACCACCTTCCCCCCCCAAAAAAAAACACCCCGCCTTCAAGTAGTAAAGGTAGAAGATGTCTGGTCTTCATAGAATCATAGATTCAGAGCTGGAAAAAACCTTAGTGATCATCTAGTCCAACCTCTTCATTTTGCAAATGAGGAAAATGACTGAGGTCAAAAGATAATAATTGGCTAACCCAAGGTGACCGAGGTTGTATAACTGAGATTTGAACTCAGATTCTCTGACTCCAATTCCAGAATACCTTGACAAATCATTGCATTTTTTCACTTGTAAAATGAAGAGAACCTCTCAAGTTCTAATGTGTGATTCTATCCAGAGTTTCAGTGGCAACACTATCATTTACTAGCCATATGACCCTGGGGAAATCATTTCAAATCTCTAAGTCTTAGCTGTGTCATCTATAAAATGGGAATAGCATAGATTGTACTAATATTCCCAATAATAATAGTAGCAAATACTCATTGGTGCTCTGCCGTTTGAGAAAGACTCCTTATATTACTGCATTTGATCCTGCTTCACAAGGTTATAATGAAGATCAAAAAAGATAATATATATGAAAGTGGTTTTTAAACTGTAAAGTATTAAGTAAATATCAGCTATTTACTATTCCTTAAATGTTTCTTCATATTCAGATAGGAAGATTTAAGCAGCATAATTTTTTAAGATCATTGATCTGCTACTGAATGACTTTTTATACTTGAACCCTATTCAAATTCTCTCCTTTACATTCTATTTATGTGCTGTATTCCAAGGAGAAAAATCTCTATGAAACCTATTCTTTTTTGCAGTCTTGAGTTGAGGCTGATTAAATCAAAATGAAAAATCTCCCGAGTGGTGCAGTGGAAAGAACTGTGGATTTTGAATCAGAGAACCTGGGCTCAAATCTCACCCAGATCTTCTCCTTATCAAGTGTGTGACCCTGGAAAAGTCAAGCCTTCTCTGAGCCTCATTGTCTTTGTCTCTCTTTCCTGCTTACTGGTGTCAGGAGAGGAAACTGAGCTTCACTTAGGGAATCTTTCCTTTCCTGGATTTCTGTCTCTGCTTTTGTGCGTGTGTCTCTATGTCTATCTTTCTGTCTCTCTTTTTCTCATTCTCTTATTTTTTATTTTGAGACTGGGGCTCCCTCTTGCCAGTAATGCAAGTGAAGTGACCACTCTCTGGCTCATTACAATGCTGATCAGTATAATTTTGGTTAGGTTTATTATCTCCTTTTTGTTTTGGTGCCATGAATAAAGCTCAAATATGTATATTAGCTTATGGATATTTTCTATCTTGTTGTGCAGTTTCTTTGTTTTTTTTTATTATGAACTATGTCCCTTCATGGACAGCAGACAAAAAATTTATTCTTCCTTTGTCTTAAAATTTTCTCTTGACTGGAAAGAAGGAGGTAAAAAGATAGAAGATGAAATACACAGCTTTTATGAAATACTTTAAGGAGAAATAGGTACAATTTGGGGCCTGACAGCCTTAACAGTGTCCCTTTTCAGCTAAATAAAGAACTTGATGAGATAGGTCTCAAAGAAACAAGATACTATAATTTGGCCATACATGCCAGGATAGATTGAAATGTGATAAAAGTAAGATTAATGCAATTTTCAGCATGCCCTTACCTGGAAATAGGATAGGTTTCTAGACATGTTGACCTCTCTGTGAAAATGTAATGTATCAGGATATACAGCACTCCTGAGGGAAATTCTTTTAAAAGACTGAATATATCTGGGAGCAAAGTCGAAGGAAAGCTCTGGAGATGCTAAGAAAATTTCTCACCTAGTATTAAAGAATTGGGATGTCACTCAGCTAGTAAAAGTAACTATAGAAACTTGTAAAAAGGACCTGGGACCTATAGCAAAGAAGAGTCATCAGTAGCATATTTTTTTCAAAAGAAGTGACAAAGTGCAAAGTGTAACATGGAAAAGAAGAAAGAAATCCCATTCAAGTGAGAAAAATTTGATCAGCCTCAACTCAAGACTGAAAAAGAGAATAGGTTTCTCAGAGCAAGACCTAAGGCAGCCACTAATAAAATGTACCATCCCTAATAAGATGCTGGTCCCTTGAAATTTCAAAACACTTTCTTATGAGAGCTTATAGAGAGAATGTATAAAAGAGTGTAGCACATGAACAAAGAAAAGGGCACTGTGAATCAGGCAAAGAAATGTATACACCAGACTCGTTCACAAGTTCCTTGAAAAGCTAGCCATCATGCAGTTCATAATTCAAGTCAGAAAGCTTATGTCTACAGAGAAAAAGAATCAGTAGGCTCTGGGTGTAGGAGTAGTTTTATTAAGGAAATCTAGGCTGTGCCAAAGGAAGGAAGGAGCATTGGAAAGGTGCCTTCCTCATTTCCTGATTCTCCCCCAAACAATATGGGTTCAGTGAGGTCCCAATGAGGGTGAGGACGTTGGAGCTGCTAACACCAGCTGTAATAGTAACTCTACCAAAAGAATCAGCTGTGAACATAACAGAAAACATAAGATACACATAGATGGAGTCATTAGAAGGAAAGCGGGAGATGACAGTATGTGAGAGCTAAACAGGACCTGAGAGATTGCATCCAGTTTATAGAGAGAGAAACTAAGGCCCAGAAAAGGGAAATGGTTTGCTTAGATCACCCAGCAAGGTAATAACAAGGCAGGTATTTAAGCCCAGACTTCCTAAGCATTAGCCTCTACCCCACACGGCTTACTACACTGTACAAATTTAAATGCACATATTAAGGTCGGCTTCTGATGCCTGCTCATGAGGAGCTTACCCTGGGTTTCTAATTACTGTGCCAACAGAGCACAAGCTCCAGAAGGTCCTGCCAAGCAAGAAAGGCTGTTGTGGTCTCAGATTAAGGACAGAGGGGTAAGCAGAGGCTCATCACTGAGTTAGCCCCCCGGCAATTAGTTTCAGACTAACACTACTCTTAAAGACTATCTATTAAATGAAAACTGTAACCAAGGAGGGTGTACCCAAACAATAAAATCCCAGCTCATTGAAGCATTTGAGTATTTAGGGACAGTGTGTGCTGTGGAAATAATACTAGCTTTGTCCTCTGAAGACAAAGTGCCTCTGTCATTCATGCCTCTGTGATACTGGAGGTCATTTGACATCTCTGGGACTCAGTTTCCTCATCTGTAGAATGAGGGGTCTGGATGACACAGTCTCTGAGTTCCCTTCCAGTTCAAAATCTATGATCCCATAATTTCATTATAAATTATTTAAAGGGAGGAAAGAACCTTCAATTTTCATGTGTAGATTTTGGAATTTGCTTCTCCCCCTGTCCTAGGGTCTTTCTTTTTCTCCATCTTTATTATCCATCACTATTATGGCTTGCCTTCCATACAATCACCTTTTCTCTCCCATAGCTTCTACTCTTCCCTTCTCAGACAAAGTATTCAGGCTTGATTAACCATAAATTTACTCCTCTCCACACATTCTGCTGAGCTGGTTCTGCACGCACAGCATTCCATTTCCCACCTAAGGGCTTTTGCAGTCTCTCCTCATCTCTGCCTCTCTCTGGTTTTCTTCAGTAGTCAGTTGCTAATACACCTGCTTCCCAAGCTACCTTGTATCCACATTACATATGTTTATAAACAACAGAATGTAAGTTCTTTGAGGACAGGGACTCTTTTACTCACTTACTTACAACTATATACTCAATAAATGTTTACTTATTCATGAATGATTTCAAAAAAAAACCTACCAGCCTCTGAAGGGCTAGAATGCATGGGAAAAAGTTCAATCACTAAGACATCATTTTATAGACATTGCACTGACTTTCCCAAGGAGGATTTCTTGCCCTGAACAACCACACTAAACACCATTTATGCTACAAATGATGCAGATAGGGATGAAGAAGAGAGGGGATAACAGGGTAAGGGAAATACACAGATGAAATAAAATGCTTGATGTGCTTATAAACTAGTAAGGATGATAAAACATGTATAAAAATGGCAATGAAAAAACTAGAGACTAGTAAATGAATAAGAGAGGCCCACAGTGCTAGGAGAGAACGAGAAGGAAGATTCTTTTCAATATCATGGATTTAGGGAAGGCTTCAGGAAGAAAATGGCAACTGAGGAGTCCTTGAATCATAACAATGAATATTCCCCCACTTCAAGCTTCTAACCTGCCTTCAGGGGAAGAGACTATTAATTTACAAAGGGATTATAAATTATATAATCACAAAATCATAGAATTTCAGGACTGAATAGGACCTTAGTGGCAAACTAGTCCAACCAAACCAAGCACCAAAAAGAATCTCTTTGACAATCTATTTAAGTGGTCATCCAGTCCTTGATTGAAGACCTCCAGTAGGGGCTAATACCCTGTTTCTCAACACAACCCATTCCATTTTGAGATGGCTCTGATTGTTACAAAGTTTTTCTTGACACCAAGCATTAATGTTTCTCTTTGCCATGTCAACCCATTACACTTGATTCTGCCTTTTGAGGCCAAGCAGAAAAAAAATCGCATTTCTCTTCCATATGACATCCCTTCAGATACTTCTTTGAAGACAGCTATCATGCCCACCACTTACCCCCACCTCCAATCTTCTCTTCTCCAAACTAAACATCTCTGCTTTCTTTATTCAGTCCTTACATGACATGAATTCAAGATCTTTCAACATTCTGTTTGCCCTTCTCCATCTCCAGTTTATCAATATTCTTCTCAAAATGAGAAGTTCTGGATATAACAGTCCAGATGTGGTCTAACCAGGGCAGAGTAAGTTTCCACTGTTATTTATTTATTCCTGGAAGTTTTTTAGTTAGTATATCATTCTGTTGACAACTTAACCTTGCAGCCCACTAAAACCCCTAGATAATCTTTTTTTTCAGGCAAACTGCTATCAAACCATGTCTCTCTCATTTTTTACTTACACAGAGACAGCTAGGTGATACAATAGATAGAGCTAAGAAGACCTGAGTTCAAATTTGACCTCAGACCCTTACTAATTACATAACCCTGGGCAAGTCACAGACTCTGTCTGCTTCAATTTCCTCACCTCTAAAATGGGATGAATAATAATACCTACCATACGGGTTTGTTATGAGGACTGAATGAGATAACATTTTTAAAACACTTAGTACAGTGCCTTGTACATAGTTCGTGCTAAATAAATTCTTATTTCCTCCCTTGCTTGTACGTATAAAGTTTTTTTGAACCCAAGTGTAAGACTTTATATTTATACCTACTCAATTTCAACCTACTTGATTCATTTCAACATTCTACACTATCAAGCAATTTTTGAGATCCTGACTCTACCATCCAGTGTATTAGCCATCCCTCCAGATTTGTGTCACTTATAAATTTGATGTCTACTATCTACTTACCTTTCCATCCTTGTTATATATTACTCCCCTTCACATATCTTGTAGTTGAGCCAAACTGACCTTGTTCTTGTCCTTCACGCACAACACTATCTCCTGCTTTTGAATGGGATATCTCCCCCGTCCCATACCTGAAACACACTCCTTCCTCACTCCCACTTCCTAGAATTCTTAGTTTCCCTCAAGGCTCAGCTGAAGTACCATCTTCTACATGAAGCCTTTTCTGATTCCCCCCTCCAACTGTTATTGTACCCCCTAAAGATTACCAAGAATTGATTTTTCCATTTGTATATGAATACATGTTTATGTCCACACACATTCATACACATGTTTATGTGTGTGTTTACATGTGCAACATACATATATATGTTGTAATCCCTGAATAAGCCTAAGCTCCTTGAGGGCAAAGACTATTTCATTTTTATCTTCTTATTTCTAGTGCCTGATACAGTGCCTGGCCCATTAGAGGTACTTAATAAATACTTGTTAGTAGATTGGTTGATTGGTCAATATTTTTATCCAATTTATTTTATTAATAAAAATGTCAAATAATGTATGACCGAGCACAGATTCCCAGGCTACTCAAGTGGCAAAACCTCTTGCCAAAATGACATTGAATCATTAATAACTACCCTTCGAGTCCAGCCATTCAACTAGTTCCAAATCCACCTAACTATGCACCCCACATCTTTCTACCTTTTCCACAAGAATAAAGAAGACCTTATCAAATGTTTTTATAACTTTATCAGTTTAATAACTTTATCAAAGAGTTAAGGTAAGAAAAATGCAAAAGGAATTCACAGAGGCAAAATGCAGTTATCCCTTCCACATTGTGACTTTCCCCATTGCAGTTTCATATATTTTGGGCGGGCATAAGAAATTAAATGGGAATTTTTTTAAAGTTTTGTGAAAGCCTCAGACAACACGCAAAGGCCAGAAAACAACACAGAAAAAGTTTAAAAACTCATAAATGCATAGAATATAGGTATAGTATTATATACTTCAACATATTTTATCTTTTAATACCATAATAATTCAGACTTCTTCTCTGGTACCAAGGGAGGGCCAAAAAATTTTACACAGATTTTCTGGATTGCGGGGGCAATGAATGGAGAAGAGAAGATTGGAGGCAGGGGAAGTGGTGGAAATGATAGCTGTCTTCAAGTAAGTATCTGAAGGGTCATCAGATGAAAAAGAAATGTGATGTTTTTCTGTTTGGTCTCAAAGGGCAGAACTAGGTGTAATGGGTTGACATGGCAAAGAGAAACATTAATGTTTGGTGTCAAGAAAAACTTCCTAGATGTTGATTCTCAGTCAGTTCCCTTTAGGACCCTCCAAGCTTCAAGTTCCCTTTGGAACTCTTAACATGACAATTCTCTTTGGAATTTCTCAAGTTTCATCAAGTATGAAGTCTCTTTGGGCACTGCTAGGTTCCAGCTTTTAGAGGGAAGCTGGAAAAGACCAACCCCACTTCAGATCACTGAAGGAAATGACTCTGAGAAGACCTGAGAGGAGCCAGCAATCTCCACCATGTCCCTATCACCAACATGCTAAAATAGAGACTTTGGGAAGTTTCTCCTTGGATAAGACAAAGGACAATCTCTCTCGGTTGAGTTGAGTTGTATCACTCTCAATGGGAGATTTCCCCGTACTCTGTATTGTCTAGTATATATTCTCCTAAGTATACCTTTTCAGATTTCTGTTTTGTGGGGCAGCTAGGTGGCGCAGTGGATAGAGCACCGGCCCTGAAGTCAGGAGGACCTGAGTTCAAATCTGGCCTCAGACCAAACACTTGACACTTACTAGCTGTGTGACCCTGGGCAAATCACTTAACCCCAATTGTCTTAAAAAAAAAAGATTTCTGTTTTGTTACAATTTGGACAAATAGATTTCTTTGCTATCCTCTGTGTGTGTTCATTGTGGAACTGGTATTTGGTGGGAACAGGGTCAAGCCTTGGATATGAGCTTGGGGTTCCCCTTGCTCCCAATAATAATGACAAACAGATCAAAAGTTAGACTGAACCCCAAGATCACATCTCCTGGACTAACAATGTTTAAGGGAGTAGACAGATATAATTCAAGTCTGGTGCCCCCCCTCTCTCTGAGGAGAAAAGAGAGGCCTCCTGCCCCAAACTGCTGCTTCCTCTCCTGGCAGGTATGAATGTCTCCCTTGGGGAAGGGGAAGGGGAGAAGAGGCTAGAGATGTCTATTCTGCCTCCTTCCAAACTATACATGGGCCCTTCTGTACATTTAGGGTCCACTCACTCACAACATACACATATAAATCAAAGATCCTTTTGACTGAGTTTATCTTGTGTGTGTGTGTGTGTGTGTGTGTGTGTGTGTGTGTATACCTGCTGTCTCCCTGATAGAAAGAAGAAATGAATAAGTATTATTAAAAAATTCACCATATGCCAAGCACTGTGCTAAGCACTAGAGATACAAACAGAAAAACAAAATTAGTCCATGGTCTCCAGGAGCTCTTACTCACATTGGAGAAGATGATACATACAGGAGGGTTCATTTGCAAAATGTATAGAAAAGCCTAGAGGTCACAAGGGTACTGTGGAGAGAGAGATCGTAAGACCTTGGAATCTTTGAAGTAAATCTGTTTTCAATTAACTCCTTGAGGACAAGAACTGTGTCATTTTTTTTGTCTTTGTATTTAGCATTTAGAACAGTGCCTGATGCATTAATAAATGCTTGTTGATTGATCAACAATATAATGTATATGGAAAGATACAGCTATGTGGGCATTATATTGAAGAATACCCATTTTCCAACCCTTGCATTGACTGCAGTAGAAGATGACTTTGGATCATTCATATGAGAACAAAGCAGGAGGGGGCAATCCATTTATAATAAAATATGGCTCTCACCATCCTGATTACTGTCTCCATTGCTGTCCTAACAACAGACAATTTAATTTAATTTCCTTTCAGCGATTGTCAAATCCTCTCCTTATTTATTGGCCAGTGCTCATGTGCCACTGTTGCAAAGCACACATTTCCATATTGGACAATTTGGTTTTGACAGGGACGATATTTGGATGTATGTTCTTTGTTTATAAAAAGATCCAATCAGCAGGGAAGAAGCAGGGAGGACAAGCCTTGTTTATCCTGTGAAGGTATTTTTACAAACCAGCACATCATCTCCAGTAGTTTAACTCTGACAAGGTGTTAGGAAGGCAATTTTTCTCACACGAAGTAATCATGATGAGCCCACTGCTGGATCCAGAAAAGTAAAGAATAAACAGTAAATTTATGTGGTGTCTTTAGGGGCTTTCATCATAGGAATTATTTACCTGTCAGGGATCATCTATCATACAAATACATATTTAGACAACTTTTAAAATGCATATTAGCTACCTGATAAGCAGCAACAGCTCTGGTGGAATTATTACAAGCTGTCGTGTCCTTAGATGGAAGTTTCGGTCTTTTAAAAAATGAAAATGTGTATTGCTTCTCTAGCGAAGCAAAGCGGCTTCTCCCAGCTCTCAAAGTCAATTAGATTCATCCTTGTAAATCAGCTTTTCAGTCCTCTGGAGTGCTTACAAAGCCCGAGATCTAACTATGGCATGAAAACATTATAAAACAAAATCAAGCAATTTTGATTTGATGCAATTGGCAAAGGCTCAGTATCAATTAAGTCTGATTTGATAGAAAAAAAAAAGGTTCAGTCTCAAGTGCCATCCCTATGTGCGGCTATTCCTGACCACACACAAATACACCCTGTTGTTAGCAATCCTCCTCTCAAAAAAAATACTTTTTATATAGCATTGTAGGCCTAGAACTGGAAGGGAATCAAAAGGCTATCTAGTCCAATCCCCTCATTTTACAGATGAGAATACTAAAGCCAGAGAAAACCACAGCCTTCTCCCGTTGGTAAGTTCCTCTGGGAGCTTCCATTTTGAGGTGGGGTCCTGGCTGCCCTTCTGACTTTCAGGACTTTGACACCAGACCCCACAACAGGTACTGATCTGTTCCCAAACCACCTCCCTGTGTCTTCTTCCTCCATAAGAATTTAAATTCCTTGAGGACAAGGATTGTGTTTCTTTTTGCTTTAAATGCTTATTGAATTAATGCTTGTTGACTAAGTGACTGCTTGTGTTTGCATCCTCAGGACTTAATACAACATTTGGCACATAGAATGTATTTAAATCCTTGTTTGCCTTGCCTTGCCAAAGGTTAGAAATGAGATTTTAACCCAATTCCTCTTATACTCTTTCCATTGTACCATGTTTAATCTCATATCATCAAATTCCTATTCTTATCACCAGATTCCCGTTTTAAACTGGATGTCCCAGCAACACCTCAAACTCAATATTCAAAACAGAATCCATTTTCTTTCCTCTGAAATCTACTTCTCTTCTAAACTCCCATATTTCTGTTGAAGACACCACCATTATTCTAGTAGCTCAAAATCATAACCTTGGCATCATTCTCAACTCCTCATTCTCACTTATACCACATATTAAATCTATTAACAAATTTACTGTTTCTACTCAACATCTGTACCCTTCTCTCTATACTCTTACAGCTACCATCTTTGTTCAGGTCCTTATTGCTTCTTGCCTAAATTATTACTATGGCCTCCTAATGGATCTCTGCCCCATTTCAATCTTCAAGTCACTTCCCACTTCAATCTATCTTCCACACAGTTGCTAAATGCTTTTCCTTAAACATAGTTCTTACTATGTCAATCTTCCTCGTCAATAAACTCTTTGGCCTCTTATTGACCCTAGAATTTTATATAATCACCTCTATTTCACTTTTAAAACCCTCTAAAACCAGGCCCCAACCTATATTTCCAGTCTCACTGGACATTACTGACTCTGTCTCACTCTAGAAAAACTGACCTGGGCATTCCACCTCCAACCCCCATGTCTTTGTATTGTCTTTCTCCTGTGCCTGCAATACACTCCTTCCTCACATCCATCTTCTTGAATCTCTCTATTCCCTCAAGTCATATCTTCAGTACCACCTTCCACATAAATCCTTTCCTGATCCCTTTCCCCCAATGTTAGTGTCCTCCCTCTCAAATACCTCAAATACAAGTACTCTAAAATACTCTCAAATACAAGTACCTTTAGCTTCTTTGTATTTATTTGCATTTATTCTCTTTACATTTATTATATATACTTATATATGTCTTTGTTTTCTCCCCATTAGAATATTTTTTATTTTAATTTTTAAATTTTTTTTTGAACTTAAGAAATAAACCAATTATTTCCATAACATAGTAGAATAGGAAAAAAAAATGATTGTACATGAAGCTACAAATCTATTATGTACAACTTACTATTCCTTTTAAATATATAATAAAGTTACCATGTAAATTTCTGGTTTTTCCTTTTTTTCTTTCATTTCCCCCACCCCAAAGATGGCTACTATTAGACACAAATATGCACATATATAGGTGCTATGCCCTATGAGCAAAGCAGAATTGAAGTAGCTCAAAAGAAACACAAGATGCACACATATTTAGAGAATCCACCCTAAATGTTCACATGGATTATTTGTGCCCAACCTGTGGTAGAACATTACAAACTTGTATTGGTCTGATGAGCCATAGTTGGACACATTGCAACTTGACTCTATCATAGCAATGTCATTTCAGTCCTCTTCAAGAACGTAGGACAACAAGCAACCAACCAACCAAAACTACTCTAAACATACTTCTATCGATCAGTTCTTTCCCTAGATACAGATAATGTCTTACTTCACATGCCCTTTTTAGTTAAGTCAGGTATTTATAATAGTCAAAATGACGTTCACTCAAAGTTGTTCTTAAAACAATATTGCTATTATTATACTCAACATTCTCTTGATTCTGCTCATTTTGCTCTTCATTATTTCGTTCAAGTCTACCCATGATTTTCTAAGATCATTGAGCTCATCATTTCTTATAGCACAGTAGTATTCCATCACAATCATATACCATAACTTGTTCGGCTATTCCCAAATTAATGGGCATTCTACAATTTCCAGTTCTTTGCCACCACAAAGAGAGCTGCTGTAAATATTTTAGAACACATAGGTTCTTTTCCTTTTCCCCTAACCCAGTATATTATACCATTAGTATGTTGATTACTTGCAAGCATGGATTGTTTCACCTGGATTATATCTTCAGTGTCTAGCATATGCCAAGCATGTAGTTGGTGCTTAATAAATGCTTGTTGATTGATTGATATTTACTTTTCTGTATATATACTGTTTCCCATCTGTAGAATTCAAGATCCCTGAGGGCAAAGATGTTTCCATTTTCACCTTTGAATCACCCTTGTTTTGCCTTTGAATCATCAGGGTTTGGTCCAGTGCCCAGCACATATATAGGTGCTTAATAAATGCTGTTGAATTGACCATTCTGTCTCTTTTCTCACTCAAACCTCCAAATTCAGTTCAACTTAAAAAATCGTAAGTTTATAGCTAGATTTAGATGTAAAATGGACCTTAAAGATTACTTAGGCTAAATCTTTCATTTTAAAGAAAAGAAAACAGGCCTAGAGACCTTAAACGATTTGTCCAAGGTCACGAAGACAGGCAAGTGACAGAATTAGAATTCAAACTCAAATTCTATGACTCCAAATTTAGGTTACTTTTATCCCATGATGCCTCTATTGAATTCTATCGAACAAATTTTCTGAAGCATCCACTATATGAAAGGCACTGTGGTATGTTGTAGAAGTACAAAGACAAAAAGAAAATAGTTCCCTCCCTTATGGAACTTATATTCTATTAGGGGCGTTTTGTTGTTGAGACATTTGCAGTTGTGTCCAACTCTTGGTGACCCCATTTGGGGTTTTCTTGGCAGAGATACCATAATGCTATTTCCTTCTCCAACTCATTTTACAGATGAGGAAACTAAGACAAACAGGGTTAAGTCACTTGCCCAGAGTCACACAGCTAGTATGTGACTGGGCTGGATGTGAACCCAGAAAGATGAGTCTTCCTGACTCCAGGTCCAGCAACTCCAACTTTATCCACTTCGCCTCCTAGAAGCCATATGAGGAGGAAACAGCATGTAAACAAATATGTAAAGGGATAGAGATCAGACCTGTGGTTTCTTTGGCATAGGGAGCTCCTATGCAAAGAATCTCCTTCCACTAATGCAGATCGGCACCTTAGCTATAATTTATGGTGGCTGAGAGTTGCCTAGTGAGCACTAAGACATTAAGTGACTTGTCCTGGATCAAATAGCTAGTATGTGTCAGAGAGGGGAAACAAATTCAAGTCTTCATGGCTGGCTGGCTTAAACCCTGCTGACTTTCAAAATGTGTTACCTTACACACACACACACACACACACACACACACACACACACAGTAAAGGTGAAGCGATTACAACTAGGAGAATTAAGAAAAGTCTTGTTTAGGAGGTGGTATATATAGCTAGGTGGCTCAGTGGATAGAGCACTGGGCCTGGAGTCAGGAAAACTTCAGTTCAAATCCAGCCTTAGACATTTACTAGCTGTGTGACCCTGGACAAGTCATTTAACCTCCGTTTGCCTTCATCCCCTGGAGAAGAAACAGCAAACCACTTCAGTATCTTTGCCAAGAAAATCCCATGAACAGCATTGGCATACCATTGTCCATGCCAGAGTCAGACACAACCGAACAACATGAAATGGTAACTGAGCAGAACCTCAGAGAGAGTTTAGGCATTCCAAAATGTGGGTGTGAGGAGGAAGAATGTCTCAGGCCTGCGGAAAAAGCCTGTGCAAGGACCTGGAGGGAGGAGATGAATGGTACATAGGGTACAGAGTATGAGCAAGAGTCAGTGCCTAAAACTTAAAGGAGGAAAAGCCTGATAATTTCAATAATGTATTGTTGTATACTTTTTTTTTAATTTAAGAAGAGGGGGGAAAGCGGAGAGAATGAGGGAAAAGAAAGGGTTATAATAGAAAAAGTTTGCAGTCAGAATAATTAATCTAGAGGACCTACTATATCTTTTAGTAGCTATGAGATTTCACAAAAGTCATTTCACCTCTGAACCGCAGTATCTCCATATGTAAAATGGGAAATGACAAGAAAATACTTTGGAAACCTTGAAGGACCATGGAAATGTGAGTTATTATCATTGAGAGGGGAAACGAAGGAAAGCAATGATAAGAAAAGAGCAATTCTCTATAGAATTTGTACTTAAAAATTCTCTGAGGCTACAAGCTGCTTTCCTTTTTTCGCTTCCCTTTCTAACCCAATCAGCTTTAGAAGGGGAAAACAGAAAAAAATTAAAAAGCCTTTAAAAGCTCTCAAAGGTGTCTGACCACACATCAGATTTGGATTTTAGAAGGCAAAATAAAAAAATACATAATTTTATAAAGCGGGGGAGGGGAAGAGGGTGAATCCTATTTCTAAAGGTAATATTTGTATACATATCTTTATAAACAATGTAGGCTTAGATAAAGAGGCCCCATTCCTTTGGAGTTTTCTTGTTTCTTTTTTTTTCCTTAAAGAAAGAGAACATATAAAGGAGAGCAGTAAGCACTTCTGTTTGAACAAGTCTGAGTAGCCTGGCAGTCTTGCCCCTTGCATATGAACATCATGTGAGAGGTTTAGTGGCTCCTCATTCAGCTGAAGAAGCCCCCTTTATCTCTAGTCTCTCTGATCTATTGCTTTCAAACTGGACAATATCTAGTCACTTTGTAGATTAGAGGCATGCCTGAAAGGCTTACCATAAATCAGTAAGCCTGACTTCTATGATCATTCCAGCACTTAGCTCAGGGCCTGGCATATAGTAGGTGCTTAATAAATGTTTGTAGATAGATTGATTGATTTCAAAAGATTTTCCTAATACCTCTGATGTACCTGCCCTCCAATGCCCATACAAATGCATGTAGGAGTGCTGAATAAGCTCCTTGAGGGCTGTAACAAAAACTGATTCTTGTAATCATCCTTAATTATTTCTTCTCCTTCAATCCCCATATCTACTCAGTTACCAAATCTAGTCAATTCTACCTTCCCCAGATTTCTTACATCTATCCTCCTCTTTGCCTCCACAAGACCTCTTTCCTAGTTCATGCCCTCCCTACTCTTTTTGTCTGAACTGTTAGAAAAGGGTTCCAACTGCTGTCCCTGTTTCCACTTTTTCCTCTTTCCAATCCATCCTACACAAAGTTGACAAATTGACATTCCTAAAATACTGATTTGACAATGTCACACTCTACTCAAAATTTTTAATGAGTCTATATTGCTTTTACCTTAAAATACAAAATCCTCAGCCTAACTTTTCAGACCTTCCCCTATCTAGCTCCCACTTACTTTCCCACTCATCTCATATTTATTAATTACCTTCACACACTTACTATCCTGGTCAAACTGGCCAGGGAGTTGTTACCCATCCAGAATAGTGTGGCTCCCACTTCTCTGCCTTAGTACAAGCTGTCCCCCATACCTGGAATACACTCTTCCCCCTCCTCCACTTGCCACTTCCTCATAGAAACCAGAACTTGCTTTAAAGAACTGTTCAGGTACTACTTCCTACATAAAACCTTTTCTTATCTCCCCAGTTAGAAGTGCTTTCTCCCTCTTGAAAATAATTTGCATATATCACATATTTACTTACTTGTGCACTAGCTATATAACACCAGAAAAATGCGGACTTCTCCAGGACAGGAACTATTTCCTTTCTATCGTATATCCTGAGTCTAGCACAGAGCCTTGCACCATAGAAGGACCTAAATGAATGTTTATTAAGTTGAAGTTAATTGTATACTTTCTGGGCCTACCATAGAGGCCTGCCCATAATACATTAAACAATGACTCCATACTCCCATGATGTATAATTTCAGCCATTTCCTGATGGATGGCACAACCCCTCTAAGCCTTAATGGACAATTATTGGATTGCTATGTTCAAAAAAAGTCAACCCTCTGGTGATCAATCAATTAATCAATTTATGTTTTAAAGCCCCCACTGTATGCTAAGCATCATACTAAGTACTAGTGATATAAAGAGAAAAATAAATTAAACAGTGTGCCTTTAAGAAACTTACATTCAGGGGCAGCTAGATGGCACAGTGGATAGAGTACTGGCCCTGAAGTCAGGAGGACCTGAGTTCAAATCTGGCCTCAAACACATGATATTCACTAGCTGTGTGACCCTGGGCAAGTTAAGAAGAAGAAGAAGAAGAAGAAGAAGAAGAAGAAGAAGAAGAAGAAACTTACATTCAATGGAGGAAATAACATGTATACCTGTAATAAATTATAAAATAAATACAAGGTAAAGGGCACTAGGTGGAGCAGTGGATAGAGTGCCAGGCCTTCCTGAGTTTAAACCTGGCCTCAAACACATGATATTCACTAGCTGTGTGACCCTGGGCAAGTTAAGAAGAAGAAGAAGAAGAAGAAGAAGAAGAAGAAGAAGAAGAAGAA